>NW_025764321.1:612500-812916 GCF_021015755.1 Lentinula edodes
TGGAGTAGATCTGCCAGCGATCTGCTTTTCTTGGTTCTTATCACTCTTCACGGATTGTCTTCCTATTGAGGTGAACACATTCCACAACTGTCAATCAACTATGTTCTCATCTTTTTATGCGCAGACATTGTTCCGCGTTTGGGATGTCTTTCTAGTCGACGGTCTCGACGTCTTGTTCCGGGTCGCTCTAGCGATTTTACGCTCTAACGAGTCGGAGCTGTTAGCTTGTCAATCCATTCCTGCTGTATATGTTGCGCTAGAGAATCTGCCCACTAGGATGTGGGAGGCTGATAAGCTTCTGCAGGTGGGTTCGCTTTCATATATGTTTTGTCGCTATTGCTGATTTAGTCAATAGTTTGAAGCTGATCTCAGGAGCTCTGTCCTGCATACTGACCTCGTGCAAAAGAGGGAAACACACGTCACTTCTCTTAAGCAATTGCTATCATAAACGCTGCACTCGTCTGTCCAGTATATATCAGGTATGTATAGTCGAAAGCAAAGAGACTGCTTTGTAAAATGGCTTCACTAGTCGGACGATCTCAACATATTTTTTTAAATAATGAGTCTGAGTGCTGTAGAATATCCCAATATTTACGGTGTAATGGATGAATTCTTTGGTCCCCGGTCACTAGTATAATTAACAAGGTATTCGCGGGTGAAGCTTGGGTGAAGGCTGAGTGAAGCTAGCCAATACCAAGCTTTTTGGCGCCCAAAAACAAGGCGAAGGCGCTTGACTTTGAACGGCTTTGAACTAGTGTACCCCTGCGGGGACCTACACCTTGCTTGGTCACATTTTACAAGTGTTATTCCCACAGCATAAGTACTCCATACATGAAAACTGCAAAATAAGTTCTTTTCGACACATTGAAGAGAAGCATTATTATTCTCCTATGCTCATATTAAAGAATATGTTACTGCTTCTGAACATTTCCAACCATTTCCTCAACTCAGGCAACTGCACTGACTTGATCTGCTCCCCAGGAATGGCCAAGTGTGCAACTAGTGCCAAGAAGGAAAGCAGAGGCGATGGAGTGCAGGCAACCAGTCTAAGGACAGGGATTAGTGGACATACAAGGAATGGGAACATTTACAGCACAGTCATCAAGAATGTATTTTTTGATGCAAGAGACACTGGCATCCTAAGTGGGAAAGTCATAACTGGGCCAAAAGGTGGAGTGCTCCATTTCAAGAGCAATATACCGAGACCAACATAGAAGGCAGGAGTGGGTGTATGATGAAATTAAAAATGGCATTCAAATTTAAGAACTAGTTGTCCCCGCCGGGGACACAAACCTTGCTTGAGGCGTACAGGTAATCTCACGTGCAAATCGTACCTTTCAGCGTTCAAGCACAGTACATATATTATCGAAGCTGCTCTATCACAACGCAACCCGACTACAAGTGGTTCAAACCACACGAACATACATTATCGATAAAAATAGACGACTCGGTCCTCAGTCTTTCACCTGGCCCGCGGTCCTTGCCACCTTAGAAGGCCCTGCTTTGGCATTCTGTGTACTAGCACGCCGTTTGCCGTTGGTGTTAACCGGCTCTGCTCGCAAAACGGTTGGTCAGCGTTCAGTCACATTCGAACTGTACACACACCTTTCAACGGCTGTCCCTCTTCCTCAAAGGTGAATGAGGTAACCTTTCCAACTGCCTTCGACCTCTCACCCACGACCTCAGATCCCGGCTGCGTCACCGGGTAAGTATCTACTTGTTGTACAGACGAGACCGCGCCCACTGTAAATTTTAGTTACGGGCGTAGTTAGTACATGGAATGGGATGATAGTAATCTCCAACCTTGCGCTGGTTCAGGTCCAACTGCGCTCTGAGGACACACTTCGTTGAGGTCGCAAGTACGCCGAGGATCACCTTACGAACTGTGAGTGGAGAGCCTTCTCGCAATGAGCATCACGTACCGTCTGTATTTGCGCCAAAGGACGTAGGTGTTTTGGGCTGAACCGGAAGCTTATCAGTGGCATCCGCAGCACTTGATTGTTCGATATCCTTAACCGCGACAGGTGGAGGAACACCACAAGCAGTTGCAGTTGAACCATCTTCATTCCCGAGTTAGCCTCGGTGTCCATCGTGGAAGAGAAAAGATCAACATACCAGTACTACCAGTTCGTTCCATCATCATAGACCCCGTCGCGCACTCCACAGTACTGTGTTCATCCCTCGCGTTCTTCTGGTCGGCATTGGGGGTGTTGTACACCATAGGCTGACGGCCTGCGACGTGCATTTGCCCACCACGATCATAGTACTCTGCAGCCAATGGGTACTCCGGCAACCCGTCCAGACGACGTCGAGGCACGTGCTCAATAACTTTCCTGTTCAAAAGTGGCAAGGTGACAGGCAGAGCCAAACCATCACCCCCAGTACTCGCCGTTGATCCGACACTGTAATCACGGCGTTCGGTCGGTATCATCCAAGTGGGCGCAGGCAGAGGGGAAATCGGCTGCCACGCTACAGGAAGCGTTGTAGGAGCCAGGGCGTCGGACCTAGAAAGGATGACGATGTTGACCAGATCGGCGGCAAACCCAGTTGGTTTGGCCTTGTTCCACCTCCAAGACTTCAGGTTAAACGAAGCCAGTACAGTAGCACCAGTCAGAGCACTCTGCACATCTACTTCAGGAATAAGACGCCCAGTATGATCCCTGACATCCAGCCTGGTTAAGAAACAGTCATTTGCGACTTCCAACCATTGCACATCATCCTTCTCGTCAGCAGGAGCAACATCCATGATACGGGCTAAAAACAAGTACTTAGACAGATAGCAGCTATTGCAACACGTTACTAACAATCTTTTGGTTGTCCCGCTTGTAAGTTCTACACGCGTTGTCAGTAGTTGTCACCCGAGTGACGAACAAAGTCATACCGCAAACACATAGCTGCCAACACGTAGAACGGGACTTGCAGATTCCGCAGTACCCTTTTGCCACAAATGCTCAGAGGGCCCTCCTCTAGTTTGAAGGTTAACCAGGTGACTGAGCTTCAACACAGCTGTTGCATAGTCAGTTGCAAAAATCTCTGAGAGACCGCATCAGAAACGACTTTGAACAGTGAACAGACAACCCACGCACTGTCTTTCGGGGCAGTAAGGCACAAAGTGCGGCGAATGCTACGGAGCTTGAAGCTCTTATTCTCCTTTCGCCTTCCACCCAGGATACCTGTATAATTACCGTATGTGTATACCTTGGCCACGATCTCCAAAGTAACCGGTGATGCACAACCATTGACTGCAGGACCGGTCCAACGGTGCATGCCATCATCTTCAACCCACGCCCCATGGCCGGGTGCAACGTTCAAGTCACTGCCAAGGTAAGTGTCCCGACCATGCAAATTGGAACGGAGCAAAGCAAGAGCGGAACGATCCATTACTGTAGAAAGTAGGCATTACAACGACGGCTGAAAGATTGATGAATGACTTACTGTGGACACACAGTGCTGCAGTCTACAGTGTCTGTGTACGAAACGTCGTTAAACGCAAGCAATTCACACTCACCTTTATACTGAAGGGGGTGACTGCATGTTGACCCGAAATACCTGCATTGTGCACGGTACGAAGTGGCCGCCGCTGTAAGAGGTGTCTAAACAGATGGGGTGTACAGCGGATAGTCAGAGGGGTCATTCACCGCAGCATGATCGAACAAACGGCGACCGTCATTTGCCAATATGCGTACAATAGCAGTAGTTAGTGGCCGCCATGTACAGTCTCGGCCCAGATTATTCGAAGGAAAGACCAAGACACACACCGCTAAAAACTAAGTTCCAACCTAAAAAATACACCCGAGTGTGCCACGGCCACCATTGACAGGAACAGCTTCAAAAGGAACAGGAACGCCTACACGTTGAATCCGGTTGTGCGCGATTGGAAGTGGCCGCCCGTTTGAAGGGGGTGTACAGCGGGCACACACGGCGCTGATGAACAGGTGTGTGATCGAACTGAGAGCTACCGTCAATTGCCAATGTGAGAACAATCGTTGGCATTAGTGGCCGCCATGTTCCAAAAATCTAGTCTGAAGCTAAATAATCCACCTGACTGTGCCTTTGGCAGCAACCGATGTAAAAGCACTGACACCCGGCGTACGAGTAGAACCGGTAACGCTGAGCTTGAGAGCTGGGCGCCGGCCATGGACCTAATGTGATGGAACGGTTTGATGCAGACATGAAAAAAAAGTCATGTATCATTCGAGAGGCAAAGAAGATGAAAGAACGACACATGTATAGTCAACAGGCGCGAGTAAATAGTCTCTCCTGCACATTACAGAATAGTAAGCCACATACATACCACAGACGCAGAACCGATTAGGTTGTACACTGCCCACTACTATCAACCACATCCAAGGCAAAGAGGGTCTTGCTCGGAGAAGAGGTTCTGATCACGACAGAGAGACAACGTGTCGAGGGGTTGCGGTATGTGCGCAGAGCACGTAAAAACGAATCACGGTGTTGCAACCTCAGTCGTTTTGAATATGGGGTGCAGAGGGTGACCTCGACTTTCGTCAGGGACGTAAAACAGAGCAAGATAGTCGAATAAAAATTAAAAGCATGGTTCGGGGCGACGGGTTGGGAAGACTGCAAAGGCGTCAAAAAAACCTAACATATAAGCAAAGCTATACGCACAGTAACTGCCGATTCACAATCCAGAAAACTCACATTCAACACAGCCAGCCCCGGTACATAGTCACTGATTGTTTGCAATTCGTGTGAATCGTAACCAATAGGACTTGGCAGACGCAGTTCACGCAACCAGTAGCACGTCTGCAATACTTGACATGCCACATCTCTGAACAGTAAGACAGCCGTGGGGCCAGTCAAGGTCAACACCGTAAGCTTCGTGCTTAACGCAGTAGCAACAACCACAGCTGAATCCGAAGTGCCGATGAAAGAGTGCACATTTGTCAACACGCTTCCAGCTCGAATCAGGTCAACCAGCTGACCCTCATTAGAAATACCACAATAACCAAGTGTAGTAATCGCGGGGTGTCGCCTGAAGAAGGCCGTAAGTGAGATATCACCATAAATTTCACCAAATACAAAACAGGTTAGGAATGGGAAGTTGATTGTTTCACTATCAAAAACCATTTGTATTTCGCGGACGTCCTCATCGCTGACCACGGGTGGAATATTGAGTTCCAGTGATTTGAGATTTTGAAGTCGAGATGGGAGCACCGCGATGAGGTTGGTGATAACGGAATATGAAGCTGATCCATTAATGGGTCAGTTGGACTCTGATACAATAGAGAAGCATTAAGCCTACGCGGGTTGTCTGCCTGTGTCCAATCCAATGTGATACTCTCCGTGGTATGTGACAGCAAGTTAAGCTAATCACAGAATGAGTGAATTTCAGGCAGACTACAAACCTGCAACCCACCTCGTTCGACATAGGCGCATTGTGAAGACTGACGGTACCCGGCACACTCAGAGGGCACTGCAGAACAAGGTGGCGGACGAATAGCGAAGTAGGAACATAGTCCTCACACAAGTCAAAAACACCATAGGTTTCCGAGGTGTACGAGAATAAGTCAAGGGTGCGATGAGAGTTGTTGTGTTCGACGTTAAAGAGGGCCCCTTTCAATGATCGACGCACGATTTCCTCCTCGTCATCAGCAGACACAGTTATTTCCCTAACAAAAGACACAGGACTCTGTCCCATTATTTGAGACAGAAGGAGAGCATTGGAAGCCAATGTCGGTAGACCTAAAGTATGAACAGTGCGGTAAAGAGTTGGAGTGGCAACAGCAGCAAAGTGTTTGCAGCTCAGGCTGAATGAGCACAATGCTGCTTTGTCGTCTGCGAGGTATGAAGTTACGCCGGCCAGAATCTCATTCGGGAATGTTGCCAAGTTGGTCGACATGATGGTGGGGAACGAAGTAAGCACTTTGGCGCACATTCCCACGGAAAGACTTTAAGGTAGCAGTAGCTGTACATAGTAATACACAGATACAAACATCGCCTTTCCCTAAACCCATGCACATTTATGAGAAGAAACTGAGCCTGAGTGACTGATAATCGTCCGCCGTTAATGTCTCAGGTCTATTGCAGCCATTTTCCCCACCGCTCACCCAAGAAAAAACAGCCAAAGACCCAGCATCTGTCGTAAATGGGGAGTAAACACGGATTGACTGCAGTGGGCTGGGAATCGGCAACGAAGACAAGCCCACTTGAACGGCATCACGTATTTCGGTAGCATCACCCGAGGTCATAATCACTAGTGTTTTGAGATTGGGTAGGTTGTACAGCAAGACACTGAATACGTTAATTCGTCGGCCGGCCTGCAGATTGAAAGTGAATTCGAGAAATGCAAAATAGTGCGAACATATACACGCCATGCACACCACTGATGCGACAGAGAAAAGGAAAGATGTTGAAGGCCTGGTGCTGCAGTTGCCAATGTCTCAATATGCCGAAACAGAAAACCACCGCGAGTGAGGAGTCGCAATGTGACAACTGAACGAGACAGCGATGTGGAATTGATAAGGTCGTGCCATTGAATAGCAGATGGTCGTTGACCTCGAATGACGACTGAACTCAATTGAGAAGCAGGGTAGCTCAGCAGGTGACTAACAGCACAGACACCTCCCTCGAAATGTTGGAGGTCAGGCACATCGGGACCACAGATGAGCCCACGATACATGCGAGCGACATAGATGAATGAATGTAGCGTGCGATGACGAGCAACAAAGTTGGAAGGTTCGAAGACACCCCTGCAGTCACTGAAGAAGAACAGGTTGAGCTCGATGAAGACAAAATCATCGGAATCTAAGAGCTTCTGCAACCGTTGGTGCGGGTGTTCGACAAACTTTTGGTCAAGTTTCAGTAGGAGGCAGTGCAGGTTACGCGCAACGTATGCGGTATGTTGCAACAATTTCGCCACTGTCGCATAATCTACTGCTCATCTAGGAGTTAGCTAATCCTCGTCAGCTGTAAGAAAAAACGCACCAGGTCGTTTTACAGCTTGTAGGTCCAGCGAAAAAGAGGTCAGGAACTTTGAAGTCAACTCAGCCTAAACGATGCACCATAAACATGAACAATGTAATTATGTCTAGATTCTCACCATCAGGCGACCCGAAAGCCGACGATCCACAGAACCCGAGGCACAAGACAAAGAAATCTGTCCAATATTCATCAAAGAATTTGGGATTGTCGAAGGAAGGATGTCGCCGATGGACAGATCTGGACTAACAAGTGTAAGGCTCCTAATGGCCTTGTCGTTGTTGTACTTGGCTAGATTGACCATGGCACGTCGGAGCAAAACAACAGAGGCAGGGGAAATTGTCGGGAGTACAAACACAACCTCTTCGACCATTGCACATGGATGAGGTGCGTGAGTATGTTGTCCAATCCACGAATCCGCGGCCAATGCGTACAGCATGTTGCAGTCAACCGATACGTACAAGAGAGGTTGCAATGTAGTATGTAATGTGCGAGAAGTGTTTCCAAGATGTACCAACGTCTTGCGACCCTCACCAAACTCGGCGACAAGTGAAAGGATGTCGGCGCCCAACTGTTCCATGATAGAGGACGTGATTTGCAAGTCAAGATGCGGCGTCACAGGAAACAGGTGAGGTGCTAGATACGAAGCCAGGGTGATACTTGTGGGGGTTAATCGAATAGCATGACCCGAATTCAACTGTCAGTACAAGTAATTGCAGGACTGAGGAACCCACAACGGCCGCCCCCCTGATAGCTAAGACCAAACCCCAAGTTTTTGGAGACAATCGGGACACCAGGACGCCATTTCAGCGGAACTTAACGAACCGGGTTAGTCACAGACGTATTAGGGGCGGTGGATGCGTACATACAATGCGATCATGTAAGCTGTACAAGATGGTGAGCATGCTATGTGATTGCAACTGTGTTAAGATCATGTACACCGTGTAACCGTGCCAAAGTCACAAGGTGTCTAAGTGCGGAAGACGAGTGGGACAGTAGTGAAGTTATTAACAACACCGCCGTTACGCCGTTAGTCCCCGGAGAGCGAGAGTAGAGAGAGAGGAGCTAAGTAGCAGCCAGGTTGGAGCGGCGGTATCGCCGATGACGAGGAGCGAACCTAGAGGACGCCTAAGTCCTAAGGTTATAATAGGGAGTACTCCAAGGCGTTGAGCCTGAAGACTTAGAGAAGAGTTAAGTTGAGAAGGGAGATCTAAGTTGATCTAAGTTGATAATTAAACTAAGGAACTACAGTAGCGTACAGGCAGTATTTATATCTACGGAGCGGCGCATCGGTGCGGAGCGCCAGACTAACTACTAGGAGCTATACGAGTAGTACCTGCAGGGTAGAGTAAAAGACAATAAGGAGAGACTAGAACGAAAGAGTAAAAGACAATAATGAGAGACTAGGACGAAAGGATATGTGTAGCGAGAAAGAACAATAGGAAGAGATTACAATAAAAGCAGATCTTCGGAATACCGAGCGGCGGAATGGAGGCCCGCGGTATGGACTTGACAGTATCCCCCTCTTAGGCTTGAGCCCTCGAAAGCCATTAATACCGGGAGTTGGTTAGTCACCAAAGAAAAATTTTAAAGGCCGTCAGCATCGGGGATTTGGCCCATCAGTCAGCAGGAAAATTTTTGAAAGCCGTTGGTACCGGGAATTGGCGTTAGTCATCAGTGAAAATTTTCGGTTCACCGTACACCAAGTACAATTCGAAGGAAAATTTTCGCTGGTCCGTGCGCAGTTTTGCCGTATAAAAGGCCCCGAGTTTCGCCGATAAGACCCAAGTTTCCAAAATCTTCTAAGTCAAAAGATGTCCGCTAGCCGCACCACCACTACCACCGTTACTTCTGCTACTACCGCTGGGCCTTCGAGGTCCCGAACGACAAATCCGCCACCCGCCGACACTGTAGACAACGACGAGGAGGAGTTGGAAGAAGACGATGATGAGGCCATCCGGCGGGCGGAGGAGAAGGTCCGCAGGATGAAGGCGAGAGAAGCGGCGGCGGCGGCGAAAAAGAAGGCCGAGGAAGAGGCAGCTAGGAAAGCTGCTGAGGAGGCGCAGAGGCAGAAGGAGGCGGCAGCGCGGGAGTTAGAGGAACGTCGGAGGGTAATGGCGGCAATGATGACGATGAAGACGACGATGAGCGAGTTCCCTGCGAACGATGCAGGAACAAGAAGATCCCTTGCCAGATGCAGGCTGGCAAGAGGAGTTCAATTATTTGCAAACCCTGTCACGACGCTAAGGTCAGATGCTCGTACTCCGGGCGGCCTTCGACGGTGAAGCGAGAGGGGGGAGGACAACCGATCGGCGAGCGCCTGGCGATCTTGGAGAGCCAGATGGCTCAGCTGCTGGCAGACAACCGGCAGCTTCGAGAGGGCCAGTTGAAGGACAACACCTACAACCGCCATATCAACTGCAAGTTGGACTGGTTGATGACGGACGCCGCGAGAAGGAGGAAAACACCACCGGAGATGCCGGAACCAGGACCTTCGCGGCTGCCGAAGAAGAGGAGAAGGGCCGTGGATAGTGAGGAGGAAGAAGAGGATAGGAGGATGGGAGAAGAAGAGGATGGAGAAGGAGAGGAGGAGGTAGAGGAAGAGGGAGAACCGGCGCCGAAGAAGGCCCGGTCGGAGAAAGGGAAGGAGAGAGCGGAGTAGAGTAACATCGGACATCGGACATCGGCCTTCGGCCATCTTCTTGTACTCTTCTTGTTGCCCTGCCTTCGTTATATAATTTTGTTTTTTGGACTTTGTATATATAAAAAAATGTTAACTCGATTTTGAAATCGGAAAGCGAATGGGCCGCGAAGCGGCGTAAGAAGTAATTAGTACGAAGTGTAATTAGTCTAAGTGTGAAAGAAATATAAGTGAAATAGTAGATAGAAGGAGAATGTAAGCAATTAAGAGAAAGAGATAAACACTCAATTTGCTATCATCGTGTTTATCCTCTAAACGCACAAAGTAGACTTCGGCGGAGCGCGGCGAAAAAGGGAAATGGAATAAAATGATTTTTTGTGATCAAGGTCCAGGTTTGTGAGGGTATCGGGCGTGGAACGCCGGTACAAGTTCGTCAGCATGTAATTCATCAGCAGCAACCCAAGAGAACTCATCATCAGTACCTTCGTAACCGGCCCACCGAATGTAATAACGTAGAGGACAACGTTTATACCTTCTGTCCAGCTTGGAGTCGAGGATTTCGGCAACGTTGTACTCCTCTTCACCATCAACTTCAATTGGAGGTGGAGGAGATTGAGTACGATTCGGGAACGGGTTCGGCGTAACCGGCTCCAGCTGTGAGACGTGGAATACCGGGTGAATTCGGCGAAGATAGTCTGGGAGCTTGAGCTCATAAGACAAAGTACCAGGTCGACTGATGACCTTGAAAGGGCCAAGATATTTTTCTGAGAATTTTTCAGTAGGACGGGTAGAACGAATGTGCTTAGCAAGAACGAATACTTCGGAGCCGATCGGGAACTCCGGGTGCGAGATTCTTTTTCTGTCAGCTTGTTCCTTGTAACGAGACTGAGCTAAAAGGATTTCCTCTCGAAGGAAGACGTGGAGTTCATCGAGATTGACGACGAAGTCTCTGGCTAGATCAGACTTCATGTCGACCTCGGGCCGAACGGTGATATTTGGGTGGTATCCTTTGTTAGCAAAGAATGGAGTAATACCAGTGGAAGCATTGGGAGCGTTGTTATAGGCGAACTCGGCGATCGGAAGTAAAGGCGACCAGTCATCTTGTTGGTAGGAACAATAGATCCTGATGTACTGTTCGAGAGTCTGATTGACACGCTCAGTTTGCCCATCGGCTTCCGGATGGTATCCAGAGGTATAGTGAAGTTCCATGGAGAGCGCTTTACCGAGAGCCCGGAAGAACGCCGAAACAAATTCGGAACCACGATCGGAAGTAACATGATTAGGAACACCATGCTTAGAGAAAACGTGAATAACAAAAAGCTCAGCTAGATGTTCGGAAGTAATGGTGTCGTGAGTTGGAATAAATATAGCCTGTTTGGAAGATCGATCCACGACGACGAGGATAGCTGTATAGCCATTCGACATTGGCAGTTGCTCAATGAAGTCCATAGAGATGGAGTCCCAGGGTCGGACCGGAACCGGCAAAGGTTTCAACAAGCCGTAAGGCCGGTGACGGCGGGGCTTATTGCGACCACAGATAGTGCAAGAGGTAACGTAGTCACGAACAAAGTCTCTGACCTTGGGCCAGGTGTATTGACGACGTACAGCTTCTAGAGTGCGGTTCTGGCCGAAATGGCCGGAGAGTGGATGATCATGGAAATAACGAAGGACTTGAAGGCGAAGGTCGCCGTGATTCGGAACATAAATACGGTCGTCAAGGCATAGTAGCTTGTCGCTACCTAAGCTCCAACGTTCATTGGAAGGATCTTTAGCAAGTTCCAGACCAGCAACGGAGCTCGGGTCGGCGGGAAGGGCGAGGATGATGGCTTGGTGTAGGGCTTCGATATCCATGATAATCGAGGCTCGTAAAACCGGGCCTTCCAAGAAGGTAGCTCGAAGAGACGCAGTGAGTTGTTCGTTAGTAAATATAGGACAGAAGTTATGAGGGTTCACTTGGGCGTAGCCGATATCCCCCTCTTTAGGGTAGACGTCCCAGCGTCTAGTTATCGAGTCGGGTTTCTCGCCGAGTTTCCCCGGCCGGAAGCGAATGACCATATTAAATTGGTGTAAAAATTCTGACCATCGGACCTGTCGGCGTGTAAGAACCTTGGTAGTAGAGAAATACTCAAGATTCTTGTGATCGGTGACGACGTCCACCGGATCACCCGAGCCTTCCAGATAGTGATGCCAAGCTTTAAAGGCCTCGAAGATGGCCAGTAGCTCTTTGTCGTGGGTATCGCAGTTGAGTTCCGCCGCATGAAGCGTTCTGGAAAGGAAGGCTAGAGGATGAATTTCACCGTCAGCATATTGGATGGAAAGAATAGCCGCAATGGCGTAATCGGAAGCGTCGGTTTCCACGATAAGTGGGCGATTCGGCTCCCAATGGGCCAGTATTGGCGCAGAAGTGAAAGCGATTTTGAGATTTTCGAAGGCCTCTTGACAGCTGCTGTCCCAGATCCAGGAAGCGCCTTTTCGGGTAAGCCGAGTCATCGGCACAACAATATCACTGTAATTATAAATAAAACGACGATAGAAGTTTGCAAAACCCAAGAAGGACTGAATGTCCTTAACCTTCCTCGGGACCGGCCACTCTAGAACTGTTTGAACTTTCTCCTTGGACATAGTCAATCCGTCGGGAGAAAGAATATAACCCAAATACTCAACAGTATCCATATTGAATTCGCACTTGTCGGGGTTGGCGTAAAGCCGATGTTTCCGTATCCGCCGAAGAACTTCCTTAACGTGTTCTCGGTGTTCTTCTGGCGTATCAGAGTAGATTAGAATATCGTCAAGATAGACGATGACACAAACATCGAGCATGTCAGAGAAGATGTCATTAACAAACCGCTGGAAAGCCGCAGGGGCGTTCGTAAGGCCGAACGGCATGACCTTCCATTCGTAAGAGCCGTAGCGGGTCCGAAAGGTGGTTTTCCATTCGTCACCTTCAGCGATTCTGACTAGATGATAAGCGTGAGCGAGATCCAATTTGGTGTATATTTTAGCTCTTTTCGGAGCGTCGAGGAGGTCTGATATGAGTGGGAGTGGGTAACGATCCTTTTTGGTGATACGATTGAGTCCACGGAAATCGACGCAAAGGCGTAGTTTGCCGTCTTTCTTCGGGACAAAAAGGACCGGAGCGCCGTGAGGAGAGGATGATGGGGTGATGGCACCAGTAGCCAGCTGTTTGTCAATAAAGTCTTTAAGGGCGACTAGCTCCTTTTCAGACAAAGGGTAAATACGGCTGAGAGGCGGCGAAGCGCCCTCTTCCAAGTCAATCTTCAAGTCGTAAGGTCTATGTTCAGGGAGTGAATCTGCAGCAATCTCGTCGAAGACATCTGCAAACTCTGCGTACTCTTCTGGGATAGAAGGATGGAGTGGAGGGACAGTAGGAGTGGTGGAAGAGCGATCGGCGGCGCGGGCCGCGACCTCTGAGTGGATAGCACGAAGTAGAATGGGTTCCATACCAGCGTCCTTGCAAGCCCTGTTAAAGACTGCAGCACTGACAAGTGCAATGTCGACCTCGGAGTTTCCAGTTGAGCAGCGAATTGAGAGACCGTAGGATAAGAATAGATGGGTTCAAAGGGGAATTTGGACGAAAGGGGCTTGGCCCGTGAAGTCCAAGAGCGGCAGCGAGAGCGAGAGCGAGGTGAGTCCCCAGGAGGGGTCTCCTGAATTGTCGGTGAAACCGACGGCGAAAGTTCCGGTAGCGGAACAGCGACCTTTGCATCAACGGGGTTGATGGCAGAAGGCACAGACGTCTGTGGAGAATCAAGGTGTGAAGTGTTACGGAACGTAATGTTTCGAGATGCCCAGTCAATCAACGGATTGTAGCGGGATAAGAAACTGTAACCTAGTACTGCTTTACAAGATGAATCTAAATGTGTAACATAAAAGGGTAAGAGGAGCAGCTCGCCGGAAGGGAACCGAACGGCGATATTCGCCATGTCGGTAATGGGTTTAGAAGATAATGAACCATCAAAAAGACGAAGATTAACAGGAGAGATTTTGGTCGTAGGAATAGAATTTTGTGAAACATAACGAGTATCGATGAAAGAGTCAGTAGAACCAGAGTCAACAAGAGTAGGAAATTTGAGAAGAGCAGAAATAGGTTCGGCCGGCGCAGCCGAATCGGATAAAGGAAATTCAGTAGTCAATGATATTACAAGAGATCGTTCAATAGAAGAAAGAGCGGACGCGTTGAGATATAACTCCCCAGGTGAGGTACGAACCTGATCAACGCAGCTCCCGTTTCGTACCGGGGAACAAGAGCTGCGGACTAGTTTTCCGATTCCTCTTCAACAACCTCAACGGTTGCTTCGGGGGTTTCTTCAACCTCGGCAGCACGGCCCTTCGATTCTCGGGCCTTTCGCTTATTGCAGTCAGCAATCTGATGCTTACCACCGCAGAAGAGACAAAGGTTGTTCTTCATCCTTCTTTCCTTCTCGGAGGGAAGGACTTTCCCATCTGCACCAAGATGGTTGAACGCGGGGCGCTGACCGCCGGATTGGCCGGAATTCGAAGAATTCTGGGGCTTACCATTGTTGTTAGGCTTACCACCAGAGAAGGGTTTAGGCTTCGGCGTGAACGGCGCCGAAGAGCCAGAAGGCTGAGAATTGTTATGCTGGTTAGAAGAACCAGTCTTGAAGTCCGAGGAACCCTTCTTCGGGTTCCGAGCAACAAAAGGCTTACCAGCCTCATGCTTTCTAGTTTCCTCGCGTTTCCAATAATGATTGTCAATACGAAGAACTTCTTGACGATAATCGGCGAGCATCGCCGGCTCGGGCAAACGCGCCATTTCGTCCTTGATGCATTCAGCTAGGCCTCGTCCATAAGCCCATTTCAGGGCAGCAGAATCCCAGTTGGTACTAGCAGCCAGGGTGTTGAACCGGATATTGTATTTCCGGATGTTCTCGGTTTCCTTCATCTTCAGATTACCGAGAGAATCTTCGGCCTCGCCTTGGGCGTCGTAAACGCCGAAATTATCCTGAAGCTCCTTTACAAGGGCTTTGAAGGAGGATGTCCAGGCCGGCAGCGAGTCGAGATCCGGGTCAAGAATATCAGGGACAAACCATTCTTTGGCTGACCCACTGAGATAGGAAAGGGTATAGTTCACCTTCCGTTGGTCGGTGAAGTACTTTGGACGGTCATTGAAGACCAGGGCGAGATTGACGAAGAACGTCTTGAGTTTTCGGGGATCCGAACCGTCGAATACCTCTGGCTCCTTGACCTTGCTCTTGGATTCAGAGCTGTCAGAGGGGCGGCCGAGAGCGGCGAGGACGGTACCAAGGGTCTCAATGGAGCCCTTGAACCCCGAGAGGAGTTCCAACATAGCACGTTGCTCGTTGGGGATGTCAGGAGATATGGGAGTACGAGGTCCACCAGGTCCACCAGGACCGCCGGGACCGCCGGGACCACCAGGACCACCAGGACCACTGGGGTCACCAGGTTCACCACGCGGTAAACCGCCGGAGTCGTCATCCAGATCATCATGATTGTTGTCGGCGCCCGGATCGTCGGGGTCGACAGGAGGGTCTTGATCATCGTGATCACCGGTGTCCAAATCGAAGTGAGGAGGTGGGTCACGAGGAGATTCAGAAGCAGCACGACGTTGGGGTTGTTTCCCCGTACGGCGGGCGATGGCTTGGAGAATTGGAGAATCAATTCGAGTAGTAGACCGGCCCCGAGCCGGAGCGACCACGGGGGGTTGTCCACGGCGAGGGGTCAGGACTTGGACAAGTTGTCCGTCACCAGTGTACAAGGTACTGTATTCGAATTGTTGTTCCTCTTCCATGGCTTCAGGAAGAGTCGACGTAGTAGGAACTGTGGCTGGACCGAAACCGCGATTACGGCGACGTGGTTGACCAATGGCAGAGATAGAGTCGGAGAATGGGGCAAATGATTGAGCTGTAGTGAAGAAAGTATTTTCTTCGGAGTTAGCTCTAGATTGAGCTCGAGTTTTCGGAGGCATAAAAAAATGATATGTCAGTACGACGTTAACGGATTGAGTTTAATTATACTGTTAAGATCATGTACACCGTGTAACCGTGCCAAAGTCACAAGGTGTCTAAGTGCGGAAGACGAGTGGGACAGTAGTGAAGTTATTAACAACACCGCCGTTATGCCGTTAGTCCCCGGAGAGCGAGAGTAGAGAGAGAGGAGCTAAGTAGCAGCCAGGTCGGAGCGGCGGTATCGCCGATGACGAGGAGCGAACCTAGAGGACGCCTAAGTCCTAAGGTTATAATAGGGAGTACTCCAAGGCGTTGAGCCTGAAGACTTAGAGAAGAGTTAAGTTGAGAAGGGAGATCTAAGTTGATCTAAGTTGATAATTAAACTAAGGAACTACAGTAGCGTACAGGCAGTATTTATATCTACGGAGCGGCGCATCGGTGCGGAGCGCCAGACTAACTACTAGGAGCTATACGAGTAGTACCTGCAGGGTAGAGTAAAAGACAATAAGGAGAGACTAGAACGAAAGAGTAAAAGACAATAATGAGAGACTAGGACGAAAGGATATGTGTAGCGAGAAAGAACAATAGGAAGAGATTACAATAAAAGCAGATCTTCGGAATACCGAGCGGCGGAATGGAGGCCCGCGGTATGGACTTGACAAACTGCAAGTTAGCAAAGACAGGGGCTAATACGACCTTGTTTCGCAATGACGAACCGTGAACGACTGGCCGAGCTAGTTAGTGCTAATACGAAGCTTGCTATCACTGCTGTCAGTGCCCAGTTTGGCGTGTACATGAACACATCACATACCAAAACGAAGAAATCAATCGTGGATCGGCTCTTGAAAGTGGAGGTGAACAAGTTGCTGGGTATCATGGAAGCAATGCCTAAAACAGTGGCACATAAGAAGTGAGTGAGGGCAGATGAAGAATTCCCCCAACATGCGGGCAAGAAGAAGAAGCTGAACGATTCAACCATCGGAAGGAACCTGGTAAGCGTCACAGTATAACTCCTGATAATATTTTACCAATGTCATGACAGACCGAGGCCAATGTGATGGACAACATACCTCATACCTCCAAGTGAGGACATCCGACGTCAGCTTGTTGCGGACTTCATCCACAATACAGGCAATGACAGTACACATCTCGAAGTCTGCTGCATTTGCGCACGCGAATGTATGGGAACAGACGTTAAACCAACACCTGCCTCGGACATACCAAATGTGCACTTACTGAGGCCTTTTGAGGATCACCCAGCGCATACCTTGACGAACGGAGTACTGCTTTACACGGACAGCAAAGGCAATGTACCAACCGGCGCATGTACAGAGTGTTTAGGTAGCCTAACATCAGGCAAGGTCCCGAAATATAGCCTAGCGAATGGTTTGTGGGTCGGGGAGGTACCCCATGCTTTGAAGATACTTACACTTGCTGAGAGGATCCTAATTTCGAGGTACATCTCAGCGGCCTACGTAGTCAAACTCCATCCCAAGAAAGCATCTGGCCGAATACCTCGCAATCAACTGAGCAGCGGTCTAATCGGCAATGTTTCAACGTTTAAGCTCGACACCCAGGGAATCGCAGGATTGGCGGTGGACGGACAACTGCCGTTTCACCCTAGGGTGTTAGCGGCCACCATTTTAGTCACATTTGTTGGCGCACACAATATACCGATGCGTGTACTTCAGCCCCTCGCCTCAGTCAATTGTGAACGTGTTGCAGCCGCGTTGAGATGGTTGATAGCCAACAACCCGATTTATGCCGACATAGAGATATCCGACAAGAACTTGGCGCTACTTCCCGAGGATGGAATCCCAGAGGAGGTGCTCGCTTCTGTGAAGTGGTCGGACGATACATTGGCGTTGAATCAAGAACATGCAGGATACGTCCCCGATGATGCCGACTCGGACTGTGAAGAAGGAAGTACGGAACATTCCATGAGTGAAGGTGAATCAGACGAAGAAGATCCAATGGGCCTGGAAGATGCAACATCGTTAGCAGGTACATGTTCAGAGCCTGAAACTTACAGAGTGCTGACTGTCCTTAGTGGTGTTCCCAATCCTCGCGCATGGCGTCGTCGATGTAGAGGGAAAGAACATTCCTAGATCAGAGCTACTGGCACACGCATTCCAGAACATGACGAGTGCAGGAAAACCCCCCATTCCGGTTGACCAAAATCAGCGATTCAACGTCAGGCACGGCAACTTTGTTAATGAGTACAGCAGAAAAGATGAGGCAGGAAGGCTGACAATCGGTCCACCTGGAAACCCAAACCACTTGCTGGGTTGCTACCCCCACCTGTTCCCGTACGGGAAAGGCGGTTATGAAACAGACCGCAAGGTGAACGTGTCTTACGAAGCCCATGCGAAATGGAGCTTACAATACGCAGACCGCCGTTTTCGCAAAGACCTGGATTTCGTCTTCCAAGTCTTCGGGGTTTTGCAGAAGCGGAAGATCTGCACATCGGCAGCCATGCGGATGTCTCGTAGCGATTATCAAAAGCACAAAGAGGCAATCAACTGATTGACCACGAAAGATTTTGAAGTAGCAGCTGAACAGGAAATGAAGAAGCAGCAGTATTCGAACCCGGCCATGCGTGCTCTAGTCAGTCACCTCTCTGCTGTCCGGGCAGGTGTAATGGGCACGGACCAGAATAGAGCGAGTGTTCGGGCCCAGGTGTGGTCACTGATAACCATGTACAATCCAACACTATGGATAACGATCAACCCCTCAGACGTGAATAACCCAATCGCGCAAATATTTGCAGGGGAACAGATTGATCTCGACAAATTCGACCGACTAGCAGGTCCAGATGCAACGGCCAGGAGTATCACGATTGCGAAGGATCCATACGCAGCGGCGAAATTCTTCCACTTCATTGTTCGCGCCATCCTGCACAGTCTTATGGGCATCAAAGTCCAAAACGGCAGAATAACACGGAAGCCAGGAATATATGGTGTGGTGAAGGCGTATGTTGGGATGGTGGAGTCCC
The DNA here is from genome assembly GCF_021015755.1 of Lentinula edodes. NCBI lineage: Eukaryota > Fungi > Basidiomycota > Agaricomycetes > Agaricales > Omphalotaceae > Lentinula > Lentinula edodes. The sequence continues at coordinate 631,027 of NW_025764321.1, forward strand.
AGGGTCGGGGAATGCTACATCTCCACATGCTCGTCTTTTTAGATGGAGCCCCACCCCCATCTGTGATGGCCCAGTGCTTGAGGGGTGATCAATTTCGTGAACGGGTTGCAGGTTTCATCAGTGTCAACCTGCGCGCAGATGTTGGTATGGGTGTTGAAGAAATGCGATCCCTGAAGGCAACGCCTGCAGTTGGTTATAACAGACCACTTGATCCATGGCTGACTACGTATGCCCAGGATGTCAAGAGCCAAGAGAAACACCTAGCGAGATCATTACAACTACACGAATGTTCAATAGGCAGGTGTTTACAGAACAAGAATGGTCGGCGCTTCTGCAAAAATTGTGCCCCGTGGAAGACGTCCGCTGAGGATTGGATTAACGAAAAAGGAGAGTGGGGTATGAAGAGGCTCAACCCTTATTTGAATGGCTTCAATCCTACTATCCTTGAGACCATCTTCTGCAACAACGACGTGAAGTTGATCACGAATGGTGCAGAAACACAGGACAGCGTCTGGTATTTCTCAGCATACCAAACCAAGAAGAAGAAGAAAAGTAACAACACCTCGGCAATTGTAGCAAAACGATTTGCGTTCCACAACGTTCAAGAGAAGGCAAACAAGGAAGACAAGGACGTTCACAAGCGACTCATAACGAGATGTGCAACAGCCTTGAATCGTGAACAAGAGTTCAGTGCATCCGAAGTTGTCAGCTATTTGATGGGCTGGGGAGACCGTTACATATCTCACCAGTTCATCCCAATATACCTCGATGGAATAGGTGCTGCTTTGCGCAAGACGTATCCCGACTTATTGCACAAGAGGTAGGACCAAATCTGGGACCAAATCTGGTGATATTAAACGACTGATGACCACTTTGTAGGTGGAAGAGAAGTGTGGGCGACAATGGGAACATCGCCCTTGTGGAGATGAGACAAGATAACGAAGCAGAAGTGAGCTTTCATTACCCTTTGAACGTGTATATTCCAGTAGTGACCAAACAATACAGGGTGAAACAGTCCAACTGCGTATTGAAAAAGGCCAAGTGACCGTTGGCGATCAGCTCCGTGATTATGTTCATCGGCCAGTTACAATGGAATCCTATAACGTACTCACGTACTTCCGTGATACATACGATGAGTACTGCACCAGCTCTAATACGGACCGTATTCAGGGTGAACAAGGGAAGTCTAATGCAGGCCGTCCGCGGAGTGCAAGGCATATGTACGACGGTGGTTACAAGCCTAAACACATGCGCATCGAACGACAGGCAGGATTCGAAATGGTACCACAGTTTGTAGGAAAGTGGTTTCCACGTAACGACGAGCCGAATTGCATGCTTCAATACCAGCTAACAATGTTGGCAATCCTGAAGCCATGGCGAAAACTGGAAGATCTCGTCAGGACGCACACATCTGCGGCCTCTGCATGGTCAAGTTTCATACATGACTCATGTGGCAAGTATGAATCGTTTCTCGAGAACATCCAATATTTCTACCGAAGCTCTGATCAGTCGGTGAAGAAACATGCGGAAGAATATACAACTTACAACTTCAACACAGATAGCGAGTGTACAGCACACACAGAAGGCGGTGACGTTGGCCAGCGGAACCCTGAATATGGTACAACGTCAGACGGAACCGCGGAGTGGACAACAGAAGACGTTATTCGAGCCCAGGATGCGATACCAGGCCGTGAGCAGGCGTATGCAACTTCTGCAATGGAGTGCGCGTATGAAGCTGGTATATTTACCCGAGACACCGTACTTCATAGTGAAGCCGAATTTGCGGAGCGGTGTTCACCCGTAGACAAACTTGAATTTGACGAATGGGGTGACTATCTCAGGAAGTACGTTGCAGAAGGAGGAAGAATCGTGAATGACAATTCTGTAGGGGGGGTGTTAGCATCATCCATTGTACATGGCAATTCCAATCCAGGGATCGAAATACACAGCAACAACGAAGACCAACAGCAGAGCAACCGGTGGCGAGAGATGTTGAACGAGGACCAGGCTCTGGTGCATGACATAGTAATCGACCATTTCCGGCAAAGCACCACAGCAGTTGTTGATGATCATCCGAGGGCCTGGTGGTACTGGAAAAACTGTTGCAGTAAACGCTATTACGGAATCATTCAAGTCACTGGGAATGGAAAGTGCACTGGCGAAGACAGCAACGTCAGGAGTTGCAGCAACATTGATAAATGGCCGCACTGTACACTCTTGGGCTGGTCTACCAATCCGAAAACAGGCTGGTGATAATTGGGTAGTTGGGTCACCGCCAATCGCAAAGAAGAGGATGCGGAACATGCAGGATGTTCAATATCTGATCATCGACGAAAAATCGATGGCAACAAAGGACATGATCGCCCAGCTTAGTACAATCATTGACCAGGTACGGAGTTCGTTGGAGCTGCCAGGAGCAGGCAACTACTTCGGCGGAATGAATGTCATTCTGTGCGGCGATTTCCATCAGTTCCCCCCTGTCGGTTCCATCTCCAGCTCACTCTTTCACCCAAGCACAGGCGGGCCTCTGTCGATACTCGGGAAAGAGATATACCACACGTTTGACAAAGTGGTAACACTCCGGCAGCAGATGCGTGTGCAGGATGAGCGTTGGAAGTCGCTACTGGATCGACTTCGCCATGGAGATTGTAGCGAGGACGATATGAAGGAAGTGGACAAACTGCGCCTTGACATAGGCAAAAACCCTACAACTGACTTCGACTCTGATGGCTGGCGAGAAGCAGTACTAATAACACCCCGGAACAGCGCCCGGAAACTGTGGAATGCCGCCGCAATTCGGAAGCACTGCACCAGGCATGGGCAGCGCCTATATTCGTGTCTGGCTGAAGATACATTCGGTGACATTCCGCTGACGAACAATGAACAAATGTGTGTCGCCAGTATGAAGAACAAGGACACGGGTAACCTCAACCATCGAATCGAACTCGCAGTAGGTATGAAAGCAATGGTAGTGTTGAATATTGCTACGGAAGCCGACTTGGCGAATGGCACAAGGGGAACAGTAACAGGCCTCGTACTGGATGACCGCGAGCCAGCTGTTTTACCCGTAAGAGAGGGTGTTTGTATGCTTCAGTATCCACCGGCAGTTGTATTCTTCCGACCAGACGGAGGCACAGTTATCCACTTGAAAGGCGTTGAAGCCGGCCTGCTTCCCATTGTTCCATCCAAGACGAAGTTTACAATAACCATTGATGATGGTAAGCGGAAGCAGGTAACACGCCGACAATTAGCACTCACCGCAGGATATGCATTCACGGACTACAAGGGGCAAGGACAGACCATCAAATTTTTAGTTGTCGATTTAGAACCACCATCTACAGGACCGAAAATGAGTGGCTTCAGCGTCTATGTTGCTTTATCATGTAGCCGGGGCCGGAGCAATATTCGCATTCTACGAGGCTACGATCTTCAACTGTTCATGCACCACCCGTCGGAAGATTTGAAAGTTGATGAAAGTCGATTGGATGTAATAGAAAGGGACACTCGATGGGCGTGGAGCAGCGGCAAACGTTACACCTAGGTCAAAGGCGCGTAATAGATGTAATATCGATTACGTACAACTGTTTACCAGGTAGTAAAGTACAAGGTTCGACATACAAAGTAAGAAGGATGTATCAGTTACCCCCGACATTTATATCACCAAATGTGGACGCTAGGCACAACGGGTTGTAGCACTTGTTGTTCAAACGCCACTCTGTGCCACCCCAGTCCAGCTGACGACAAAATGTACCTTGATTAAGGACGTTCCCCCATCTGAACTTCTCAACCCCATAACCACCGGTCGATCGCCAGAGCGCTGGGCAGGATTCACGACACGGAGTACCTAAATAACGGGTGTTGTACGAGAAGGTCCATCGCTTACCATGTTCAGACTCCAAATGCCGCATCGTCTTGAGATCCTCAGCAATTGGCAAAGTAGTGCGGATGTCAATGAGGGTTGGATAGAGGATGTATGCGACGTGGCATCCAATAGCGATACATTCTGCAGTGCTATCGCCACTAAGCATGAGCGGCACCACGCTGCATGACTCGCTCTCAGAGACAGAGATAATCATGCCCTAGTCAACAGTAAGCCACAACAATACTGATTGTCGCAAGGAAAGCGTACCCTGGGCGATTGAAAGACACGAAACGATTTAGCATGAGGAAGAAAATTTTGACGCGTGAAATCATGAAAGAACAGTTCTCGGCACCCCAACTTGACTAACCAAGTCGACCACGGATCCTGCGTGTTGCATGGTGCAAGTATGTTGATGTTAGAAATCGCAAAAGTTGATTCCTTGTCCATGATCCAGTAAGCAGCAGAGCCACCGATGTACGAATGATAAGCCTCCATGGCAAACCAAAAAGAGCGTTTGGCGAATTTGTCAAAAGCAAGATCCAACACAGCATCCACCCGTGCAGCGTAAAACTCCCTGATAATAAAAGACAAGTCTTTGTTCACACGGCTAAGGGCCAACATCGACTTGAGCCCAACATAGGAGAAAAGGACACGGGCGACATCCAGATTAGAGTACGCGACTACACACGGAATTTTCATGTTGAACGATGAATGAGAGTGGGGCATAGGCATCGCCAACTTCGTAACAGGTGGATAGTGATAGGTAGACCCAGTGCATTTGAAGTCATTATCAATGAGCCTTTGAAGTTCAATGAGAAAATTGTAAAATGGGGGACAAGCAACATACCATTCAACAATGGGCTTCAGCAATACATAATCAGCAAGGGAGACATCAATCATATCATAGCGACGGTCGAACGAGTGTGCGCGCACATGCTTAACGATGAGGAGATTACCGCGGAACTGTGAAGCCATTGAATATTTGTCCATCACCAGTTCCTTAAGCACGAGGTCATTGATAGGAGCCGGAGTACCTGGTTCACCATAGAATATGGTAAAGGGATGACTGAGAAGTGAATGAGAATCAGGTGGGAACCTGTCGATGTAGCAACGCCCAATGCTGCACTTGTTGAACCCAGTTATATTCCACCGTGAAACATAGACCCGAACAAGGAAATCGTCCAGGGTACGATATTCACGGAGGCCAGGGCGCAAGGGAAGTGTGACGATCCGGGGACTGTTCATCCCTGTCCCAAAGAAGAGGGCACGGACAAAAGCGTGCATGTAACCGTTCTGACTGTCACGTCAGCCTCCGTAGTGTTCATGTGTGGCCAATATAAAACGCACCTCCATTGCACAAGCGACGACGGCCTCGACGGAATCAACTGACGCATCTGTTGTTAAGTTCATTGGACTAGGGCTGTGATGTAGAATAGGTCATAACTCTCAGACTTATGTAGCCACATGAAAGGCAGCAATCAGGGCAATTGAGGGATGCCCGATCGCTGAGGGATGGAGAGGGAAAACGGCGGCCACACAGACAGCGGCCGCAGAAGACTGAAACGGGCAGCGACTGAAAGTAGGGCCGATTGAGATGAGAAATACACGACGCCGCCCCACCCCCCCCCCCCCCCCCATGCATGCATTTTATGCTGAGGATGAAAAATAGAAAGGAGGACAGTGTAACATTGGAGGCCATAAGAACTGTGTCGACAGTTTTACACAAGATAACAAAGAATAAGAAGGAGAAGTATGACCCGAGATGACGCAAATGAGGATGGAGTAAATCGACTCGAAGAAAAATTAACAACCGCGGCGGCCTCGCAATCAATCGCATGTAATCAAAACCTCCTCTTCGCCCTTGTCATTCGCCACAGACAGAGAAACACCGGCCGGAATACGGGGAAAGAAATCGACAGAACTCAGGAGGCGCAATGTCTCGTATGCATGGCGGCGGATGAAGGCGGCATTGACACCGAAATTGCGAACATGCACCTGCCGAATACTGGGTAATGCAAGGCAAGATGATACAGCATGAATCCACTAAGCAATGAATCAAGTTAGAAAGGTTTCGTAACATCGTGAGATGCGACATACGAGGGTGCTGTTCAGAGGACAGTGGAGCACAACAGTGAGGGACACAATGTGGCAGCAAGCAGAGAGCAGACAATTCAGGACATCAGGTAGGTAACCATCGTCAACTAGCAGCCGAAGAGTGACGAGGAAGTAATCCCAGAAACAGTTGTAATTCATGTTCACTGGATCGCGGACCAACAACACTGATCATAGTGAGGGCGGTAGACCAGGAGCGTAGAATGCTTGAAACATTTGGGAGCGTGCCAGTAAAAGCAAGCAGACGCGGCAGATGTCCACCGCTGGCGAGGTCCGGGATCGGCAGCCAATCGAAGTTGTCAATGTCGAGGGTGAGGTTGTCGATTAATGGGTGTCGAGTGAGAAAAGGGTGAAGTGGAACGTCGTATAGTGAATCACGGAACAGAAACGTTCGGAGCGAAGGTAGGGAGAACCAGTCGCTTGAGAAAGCACCTGGTAAGGTATTGGGCTGGGGATTTCCATCCTTCTGCCGTGGGACAATGTCACGTTCAGTGCTGTTCAACCAAATGTCGAAAACAGTGACATTAATGAGTGCAGGCGTGATCTGCATGAACATCTTGTGAAGAGTACTCGAACGTGCTGAAGGGGAATCAGAAGCCAAGGCCAAAAAGGATCGCGATAGACACATACGTTGAGGGGCGAAATAAGGGAAATATATAGTCAAAGAAGTAAGGTTGGTCGAAACCAAAGACCGCTGGATGGAGATTGTCAAAGGTGAATAACGATCTGTGGTAGACATTACGACAGTACTTGCCATGACAGCCAGCGATTTCCTGGGAGAATCCGCAATCAAAGGACACTCAAATCGAAGGGTCGTAGGGGCGAGTCTACCTGGACTGCGAGCAAAGACATCGGCAAGTGTCAACTCCTGAGACCATATTTCTAAGTTAAGGAGACACGGATTGAGCGCGCGGTTATCGACTGATTGCAATCCGGATCTGATTGTGGATGGGAGTACCTCACGCCGTGAGGAGCCGACGACAATTGTCCTAACATAAGCAGCAGGGTGTTGTCCAGTTAGGCGGGAAACGAACGGTTGGCTCTGAGCAAGAGTACCGAAAGAAGACACTGTGACCGACCGGTACAGCACAGGCAAACACGAAGCAGCGAAATGTCTAGACACCGCAGACAACGAAGCGATGGCCAATGAAGGGAGGTAACTGGTGATTTCCCTCAACGAATCGTTGTCCAGGTCATCCAACGTTATAGCATAGAAGATGGGGGGTAGAGGAGATAATGAAGGGGTACGCGAGTAACGACCGGACATAACCCGTAGTCTGTTAAGTTGGACGCGGTGAGGGTTAAGCACCCGGTTACAACAGAACGGGAATGAATGAGGAATGGACACACATTGCAGTTTTCTTACAAAAAAGGAACGAGCGCATCATTCAGGAGTCCAAATTAATAAGGGAATGCGATCAAGCGGCGGACCATCGGGACGCCGCACAGAGAAAGGAGGCAGCACCTCACAAGGATTAAGGAGGCAACATAATAACAGCACCAAAAAAGGGGAAGAGAAAGTGGATGTTGGCGTCGTACACAGCACAGGTGAGGTCAGCTAGCGCCCAGGCATGAATACCAGCTGATCTACCTGAGCATGTTGCACAGAACAGTAGGTAGGTCGTACAGAGGAATGGTGGTATAGAGGAAACAAAAACGATGGTAACCCTGAAAGTAAAATGTCAAGAACAAGCGCCGAAACCGTGGGTAAAATTTCCGCAGCGCTAATAATATCGAGTAAGAAATGACCTTTGCAAGCAAGGTGAGGTTTTTTTGTACACAACACAGCACATGGCATGTACATTTGAAGCCCAGGAGTGCACATGAAGCAATAGGAAGGAAGGCAGAGAGGACAGACGGTGGCAGCGGACTGTCAATCCCATCACGTATGAGAAGCAGCAGAAGTTACAACCCACAGACAGACAGTGCAATGACAGTAGGTAAGGGAGCTGTGTATAATGAACCTAAGGATGACAAGAAAATAGCATGAAAAAGGGATAAGCTATGGAAGTGGTGGATGCACAATGGAGAGTTCTGAGGAGAAAACTAAACCATAGGCAGAAGATTCAGTATGAGGCTGTACGAATTTTGAGAAGTAGAAGGAGGAAAGAAACAGATCAAAGTAAGTAAGCCGTAGGGTTCATCAAGTCACTGAGGGCAAAGCAGTGGAGAGGAAATGGAGGGGTCCAAATTCCAATGTCATTGCGACCGACGGGGGCGACAGGTATGGTATGCGGCAGACCATTGGCACCGAAGGCGGCGGAGGAGTAATGAAGACTTGATGAGGAAGCCAGCCGCTTTGCGTTTATTTGTGAACGTACAAATAAGGAAAACGATCTTGGAAAACGTGGTAAAATCTTCACGCGCGCTAATTAACTGACATGGAAAAGGACCTAAGCAAGCAAGGTGACCATGCATCACTGCGGGGATGAGCCCATTTTCTCACCCCGAAAAGGCTGAAATTATTGTGAGCTTTTGTACAAAAATCTCTAAATATGTACATAGAGATTTGAATAGTTCCATAATCATATCTAGCAGAATATAAGGCTCATATGCAGCAAATTTTAAAGAATAATCACAACAAAATATTGGTTTGATTATTCAAAATAATTACAAAATAATTGCCATGCATATAACATGAGGTTGTTCAAAATAAGCTCTGCAAGGAAAGTCTTTGTTCAGCATAACCTCGCTGAGACCATCCTCAAATCTGCAAAAGAAAGAATTTCCCCGCAGAGTTTATTTTGAAAAACCTCATGTTATATATAATATGGCAACTTTTCGGCGTGAGCAAATGGGCTCATCCCCGCAGTGATGGCAACTCTCTCCATTGTTCTAGCAATTCTTCTTTAGTAGACCCACGTCTTCGTACTACATTTACTCTTGTTAATTGAGACAAACTCGCTTTGCTTGCATGTACACTTTCTCAACTTCCCCCAGGTGCCATTGGGGAGAGCAACTCTCAGGAGGATACAATCTCGTCTGTTCAAGTTCCTCCATCTTCATGGAAATCAAGAGTCCATTGTTGTCGCTCGTGTACCTCTTCGATTTAAGGATGCCACAAGCGAGGAACATAGCTCTGCGATCTCAAGGATTGAGAGTGAAGTGGTGACAATGAAGTATGTTGATACTCATACCAAAATCCCCGTTCCATTATAGCACTCATGCAGAGGAAGACATGGGTTCACTCTATATACTTATGTCCAAAGTCGATGGTGTCCCATTTAGCTCTGTATGGGATGGGATGGACAACGATAGACGTCTTATAGTCCTCTGGCAGGTTATCGACATTCTGCTTGAGCTATGGTCACATAGATCCGATAAAAAAGAACCCTTATTCGATGGAACTGATGGTAGCTTGTGCATCCATTACAGCTCATTGTTCGTTGACCCTGATGACAGTACAGTGGAACCTGACACCTTATTCTGACTACATCTTACTCTCATGCTGCCGATCTCTGGTTAGCTTACAGCGTATTCAAAAAACCTTGTCAGTAGCGTAAAAAATAAAATAAAATAAAATAAAATCCAAAAGGTACCTGACCTTTAGCCGACCGCTTGGCAAGTGCTGTCCAGTTGTGTGATGTCATTTCAACAACTTCCAACTGGTTAGCAGTGCTTTGTCTGTTGTCTTCAGGACATCTCTGGCTCTCTCTGGGTTGTCTTAGTGCAAGCCTTGGCCATGTGCAACTGGCATCTGACTGCCATTCTCATGTATCCAAGGATATCTAGAGGCAGCCTGCCCCCTCCATATGTTCCACCTTTGTATGATTGCAGATCTCTTGCTTCTGAGGTAGGACTAGTAACAGATGATGATGCCTCTGGAGAGTCTGACCATGCCAGGAGGAGTTCCATTGACATTGTGATCCTTGAGTGGACTTGTTACCTCCACCAGCCTCCAGCCTCCACCACTGGCATGGAAGATCATTGTCAAAAGGCGCAAGTGACAGCACACTCACCAAGTGGTCGGCTAAAACGTCGGGTACCTTTTCGATTTTATTTTATTTTATCTCATTTTTTACGCTACTGACAAGGTTTTTTGAATACGCTGTAAGCTAATGCTCAGCTTGATGACATAGATGAGTTGAATTTTGGCTCTGATATCAAGCCATATACCCACTATCAAGCATAGTACATGCGTTCTCTCATTCCTGCGTTATTTGATCCTTCCACCAATATCCACAGTTTGCCCCTGCCGGAGACTTTCACTTGCAGAACATCATGATTGCTGACGCCAATTCATCTCATTCCCGAATTACATCCGTCATCGACTGAGACTTTCCAGGCCCGGACTTCATATCATCTTCGCGCAATATCCGCTTTTCATTGCACATAGATCACCCTCATTGGGTAGAAGAATAACCTTTACATGAGCGGAATTGTGAGGCCTGGCACAAAAGGCCTGCTCTCGTCCTATCTGGACTGGGCCTAAGCAAACAGGACAGCTGCCTAGGTGGTACAAGGGGAGGTGGGATAAGTGCCGCTACTGGTGTAGGGAGCCTGACCAGTGGTGGTTGCGGAGCTTGGGTGGACCTAGCCAAAGGTCCTGGAGTGGGGGAAGGAGGTGTAGTTGGTGAGGATGGAGGTGGTTGGGGGTGTGGAGCCTCGACGTAGACTGTAAGTCGTAGGAGAGGCTCAGAAAGTATAGAGAGGTGTTCAGAGAGGTGAGACAGAGAAGAGAAACAGAGTTGAGTGAAACAGAGGTGAAGGAAACAGAGTTGAGGGAAACAGATAAAGAGGAAATGTATGACAGGTGAGACGTGTCAGGCCCTGTTAGCAAGTACAAGTAGACTGTACTAACAGGGACCAAGCCAGGTTGGAAGAGTTTCCAGATAAAATTTGACAATAACATGCTGGGGAGCTCCGAGGGGAGTCCCCAGCCTAAATACTATACATGTGACAGCCATGTGGCATATTACATAATGGTAAAAGCGGACAAGGGGAGCTCTGGGTATACAGTGGGGAGATATAGGAAGGTAGTAAGGAGGAATATGATAGGTAAGGAAGCAAAATCAGGCAAGGCATGACATTACCCCCCTCTTTAACACCTGAGCCCTCCAAGGTTCCAGGAGTAATGATGCACAGTTGAGTTCCATGTAACAGATATATACTTGCCCAGCATAGTTGTCAAACAAAATTTGTGACGTTCAGCAAGGGTTGCCAACCGGAGCTATAGTGAGGAGCTCATTGTCAAATGGAAACTTGACTATCAGTAGAGATCCCCACATAGCAGTCGTAGGATGGGTATATACCTGGAGGAGTGCCCAGCATACTTGTTGAACAGAAACTCAACGTTAGCAAGGGTCACCATACCGGAGCTATAGCAGGGAGGTCCTATCAGCAGAAATCCCCACATAGCAGTCATAGGCTTCCTCACGGTCCACATAGAAATAACAGTTACAGAAAACTCCCCCATAATGGTAGAAGGTCCCATAGAAAAGGTTTCAGTGTGAAGGGGACAGTGACAGGAGCAGGGTGGATTTGAGTCCCCTGCCTATTTCCTTTGTTATTGTGACATCATCCACACAAGGCAAAATAATTACTCTTCATGATAAGTACATAGTATGTATGCTCTATGAGTAGTCCGGACTATTGTAACAATTTTTGCTGATGAGGATGTGCTGGTATCGCTCATGATAAGTAATCATTAGTATCGCGTGCGTGTATGTGAACAAGGGCAAGACTGAAAGGAACACGGGAAAAATATAAAGAACCGGATCGTCCACGAGAGATGAAGGAACCAGGAGCAAGAGAGCGTAAAAGGCTCACTTGACTCGACTCACTCACTCAACAACCTTGACTACCGCCGTTCCCCCATTACTCAATGGTCCGTTTGCGACAAAAATCCGCGGAGTCCGTTCGAAAGGCACTACTCTTTCATCATCATCATTATCATTGGCCTCGTCATTTCCCTCGCTTTTACTTCCACCAATCCAAGGCCTCACACCCTCACTCATCGCCATCTTAACAACAGCACCCAAACTGTCCCTTATATCCTCCCCTTCCCAATCAACATCCTGCGCAACGCTCACCCAAGCATACCCGACTTTACCATTGCCGTTCGCACCCTTCTTGACCGGAGATCGGTTCGATCCATCTTTCGTTGTTGTTGCATTGTGCGTGTTCTTCATGGACCTCAACCCCGCTCTAAAATGATCGCTAGCAGTGGGAATTGGACGGCTAGGGGTATCGCCAACAAGAGTGGTAAATTGACCTGTCCCCCCAGGATGAGATTGATTTCCAGGTAAAGGCGAAGCATCGTTATTCTTGTCTTTCTTTTTTCTCCTGCCAAGTAAGCTTGGCTTTATTTCAGATGACGAAGAGATAGAAGGAAAGATTGAATCTGGAGAGGGAGATGGAACACCTGTGTTCCTTAATAATCTTTCCGAGGCTTCCCATATTTCTTTCCCTCCTACGGTATCCAGGACTGCATCGAAGACGTCCCCGTCCTCAACGAGCCGCTCAATAACCCGGACGACAGCTGCAACTCCATCCTCGCATCCTCCTCCTCCTCCTTCAGGGTCAGAACCTCCACCATCATCAAACACCACCTCCTCCGCACCCCATCTCCTCACTCTCCTCTCAACACTCTCCATATACACCCTCTCCTCCCTCGACCCTTCCTCAACCAACTCTGGATCACGTAGAAACGAAGCATGAACACATACTCTCCATCCACGTTTCACTAGCATCTGCACAGCTATCGCACCTACACCATCGTGTCCGCGCAAAACAAGAGCGCGGCGACGACGACTGCCTTCCTCGTGCTCGTTAATACGCCTTGGAGAAGGAGAGAAATTTCCAGGTTCGGCAGAGCTCGGCATCGGTTTACCGAATGCGTAAGCGAGGGTCCGGACAGCTCGATAAGCAAAGATGCCACATAAAGGTAAGAGTGCGTATTCTTCGAGGGTGAGTGGTGGCGGGTCGAGATTTAGATTTGGAGGTCGGCCGGGTCGAGAGAGGGAGGATGCACGGGAGGGTGAAGAGTTTGAACGTGAATGTGAAGATAGATGGGAGGCAGAGGCAGAGGAGGAAGAGGCTTGCCGATGAGAGTGTTTGGCTCCGCGTGTGGGTGGTAGTGGTGTTTCGGAAAATTCTGACACTGAGTCAGCGAGGGGGGACACAAAGGGGATTGTGGGGTGAGGTATCCGATGAACTCGATGGCGATCCGCTACGATGAATTCCTGCAATGCACCACACTGAAGAAGGGCCAACTCAGATACACTAAACTTAAACGTACAAACACACACACACCTTTCTTACATCCAATAGCCCCACAACCCATTCCCCCTTCCGCACAACATCTTCACTAACATCCCATCCACACTCCAACACCCTCCCAACGAAACTGCGGCCTGGTATATACCCAACATCAGGATCTATCGAGTGTACCCCCACGGAACTTTTTCGGCCGAGAGAATTATTATCGCTCTCAGACCGTTTGTGCTTCCTAGCACTCACACTCCGAAATAAGCTTGGTCTAGTACTCGATGACGTGTTCTTTGTACCCTCTTTTTCGCTTGTTCTTTGACTAGGGATGTTAAATCGTGGATTTCTTCCTTCTTCTACTCTGGAATGCACAACACCAGCAAGTTTTGCATCGATCCCATCCACCGCTACAGCCCATACTTGTACCAGCACACCTCCGCCTGGGATATAATCCGGAGGTCGACGATAACTCGTAAAATTCAAAACTGCATCAACGCCGGCTTTCCCTGACCGGAACCTAGAACTAGCAGTAGTCCCAAGTTCATCCAGTGGCGAAACAGTAACACTTCCTTTTGCCGCAGAAACACTCCGGCTACGCGCTCTATTGAGTAAATTCCCAAGTCCAAAAACACCACTCTTCATATTCCCTGCTAGTCCTTTAGTAACCTCGACTGTAGCCATCGTCGTTTGTGCGATCCCACTCCGTGTCAGATCGATTTTGCCATCTGCGCCTCCGACAACGCTAACACGTTTGCTGGGATTGGGAGTAAATGCTGGTTGGGGAGCACGGGGAAGGGTGAGAGAGGTGTATCCGGGTGTACCGGACGATGGAATTGATGGAACATATGATGTACTGGAAGCGAAAGATGATAAAGAGTGAACGGAATCGGGCAAAAGACGCCGCGCGGAAGTGATAGGTGGGAGATGTTCCAATGATCTAGACTTTCTTCGTGACAGCGGCTTCGTGGAAAGATTGTTCTGTCGTCTCAATGAGTTGGATGGTCGTGGACGAGCAGAAGAAGAGGTAGAATGGGTTCTAAGACGTTCTGAGGGTGAAGCAGCAACAGCTGCAGCGGAACGAAGACTGCCTTGACTTGGGTGATGTGCAGATTCTCTGTCCTCGTCTTCTTCTTCAAGCAAAGCAGTCATGCTCGACATTATACTATAGTGCGCAGTGATACCAACAGACTTGGACCTAATCTTTGGTCTTGGACGAGGCCTAGGAAGCGGAGGCTGGGGTACGATTTTCGGAGGTAACTGAGCAATGTAATAACTCGTGGATGCAACGGTGTTGTTATTAGCAGATGGTTTGGACTTTCTCTTGGTTGATAGTTTAGCAGATGGAGGAGCAAGCCATCGTACATCCTTTGCCCAGTCTTCGTCTGTATAAGTCAAAGACGGCTGTTTCGTACGATCTGGATTTGACCGCCTAGCAGATTTCGTGACATAATCAATGTCATGGCCAGTATCTGAGACGTTCGGAGTGGTGATAAAAGTAGAGTCGGATAATGGACTAGAATCTAGAGAGAATATAGAATGGCCGTCAAGAGAATTGGATGAGATAGAGGTCGTTGTTGAGCGGGGAGTAAACGGTGTTCTGGTCGCTATAGCCGAATCATTATCAACATTCGGTGGTAGATCCAACTGGTTGACCAAAGGCGCCATTGGAGAAGTATCTGGTGTATAGAAAATATCTTCTTCAGAGCCTGAATCCTTGTCGTCAAGTTGACCGTCAAGACAAAGTTTGGAATCAATGACGTGCGATTCAACAGATACAATTTCAGCGGTGGTGGACAATCTATTTTTTCTTCCCATCACGGTCTATATGTATGTTTTATCAGGCACTTTTATTTAACATTTCTTGGAAGTAAGAAGAAACAAACTGACTGTGGGTATAGTTTGGTGTTCTGGAAGATCAGACGTCTTCTGGGCTGCTGAGGCCACGCGGAGCATATGGGCTTTGGTAGAATGATAGTCCCTGTCCTGAGGGAAAGTATATGTCTGTGACGGTCTGCCCAGCAGCGTCTGAAGAATAGTTGGCTTGGTCATCGTTGTGAACGACGACGGAAATAACGCCGAAGAAGAACGAAGAAATTTAAGTCTAAGTTTAAAGTTTCCGTCATGGAGCACTTAGCAGTGTGGTGTAAAGTGATCGGCTCCCGCCATCATGATTATGTCAGCACCGTTGGATGTAAGCGCAAATATGTGCGTTTCTCTCTTCCTCTCAAGTTGAACTTACAAGCCTGTTTCCTCAGAACACCGTTACTCTAATCATAAATGCGCGGGTTAAGCATGCCTGTAGAACTGCTCTTCTTCTTCTATTTTTGCTCAACAATATGCTGTGATTCATACTGTACGTCTATGTCAACGGCGAACGCGGAACAACAGAGAACTACGCAAGGAGAAAGTATGTCGCATTGTCATAATTATTGAGCCAACGCAAACATAATATCGACTGACACTGGAGAGTGATATCGATCCCTAACTTCTAGAAAGTACCATGGCAAACAACGAGCTACAACGAGGCGTTCCATCAAAGTACACCTTCCAACGAGAGTCGAGGTTGAACACATCTTAGGCTCGATGATATACTTTTGGTATGGTACGCAAATTACACCTGTACTATCGAAGTCTGTTAAGGTACGGACCGGGCACAAACGAAAATTCAAGGCTAAATGGTTAACGGTCATGGTATGGGCATACGTTGCATTAAGTACACGCTCTCAGTATCTATTCGTTTTTTTTTCGAGGTCAAGAATATGCTATATTCAATCCAAATCATATAAACGATCGAAGGGCAGAGAAGGATTTCTCGTATATAAATCGAAGAAAATTCTTCAAGCTTCCGGGCATTGTGGACAACTTCCTGTAGCCGATATCAATCAAATGACCCATATGGACCGTCAGGCGTCCACATCTCCGATCGTCTCAGTACCCTCCTTCGATGGCCTTTTACCTCCTGTTGATATTATCCCACTTCGGTCAGTCAAATTGCAGGCTCTTATTGTTCCCCAATCAAAATTACCTGTTCTTAAGGAGCTTACCTTTCTCCTAGTGTTCCTTTGTCTCCCTTTTTCCTCTATACCCAGCTCCGAGCTGTGAATTCCCATTCCCAGTATCGCCTGGATGACCACAGAGATGGCCTCAATGATGCTGGCTGTAAGTACCTTAGGCCTGTCATACCAGCATCCTTTATAAGGGCCCAAATTGAAGGACATAAGTATGGCCAGTTCCTCCAGAGTCCGCATTCATCGTATATCGTAAATCCATATCGTCTGGGGAACGAAACAAAGAACTTAAAATAACATACTTTGCTGAGTATGAAGCATTCTTCAATATTCTTCAGGGCCAACCGTGGTCTTCACAGCAGCAGCTTTCCGAAATCCGGTTGGTAGGCTCCGATGGATTCGGGGGGCTCCCTGGTGACTGGCCATTTTTGGCTTGGACATTGGACGTCTGGGCACTGAGCTTGGGCCTCTCTCCTCCTAGCTTGAGATAAGCCTGAGAACGGTAAGGGTCCACTTCCACTAGTAAATCTATCACCGAGTCTCCCGGGTTCTACTCCGGAGCTGTTCTTTTTTACGAATATTTTTATAGGTCCCCAGTAGGTGCTTGTCCGAATCCATACTCGACGCCACCCAAAAAAGAACAGAGACAAAAGGAATCCTCTGTACATGACATCTTCCTAGTACTTAGGGTACGCGATTTCGACGCACTCACTCATGGAGCAGTATCTCAGCCATCGCAATCGCAATCTCATTGTTCTCTAACTGACTCCCAGCTGCTCAGCCCCAGCGCTCGCGTGTTTCCTGATCCCAAGAAGTCTACATAAGTACTTTGACATCGTCCGTGCTTTGGTCCACATGCGAAAACGTCGTCGGGGCAAAAAATTCGATTACCAAATTTGGTCGGATGGTCCAAGTTGCCACCATTGTTCCAATATTTTTCCCATTACTAAATATCACCGCCATCTCATTTGCCATCTCATTGGATCTCATTTCAGCGCTCATTGTAGAAGATCGTAAACTGGATTGTCCCAGAACGAGGAGAGTCGGGATGTGATTATATGGAAAACCGATGTGATAGAAACATTGAACCACTCTTTCTGGCAACGGTAAGCAAGGTGGCCAGCCATTGCTCTTGGACACGAACAAACGAACGAGCCAACTAGTCAGGGTCCCCCGCCTTTGGCCTGTATATAAATCCACAACATTCTAGAGACGGATTTCTACTCTCTTGTCATCTTCACTCTCTAGTTCACACTCTTATCATCTCGTTCGCCAAAAATTCTCTGGTTAACTTTCTGTGGGGTTTTTTCAATAAATTTTTTTACATTGGTATGTCCCATTGCTATTTTTTTCACCATCTTATCAGAGTCCAACCCAAATGTCATTTTCTTTTCTTTCGTTCCCCAGATGTCTTTTCTACAGCCTTATCCTGGCATGGATGACTGTAGTCCAAGCCTTGAGCAATCCGCTTCCTTCTCAACAAATTCGAAAAGCATTACTCACAGGGGGGAGCCCAAATGCGATTCGATCTCATTATTGGAGGCGCCGAGCTGTGAGGGTCTCAAGGAGAACATTCCTAGTAGTACCAACACCGATTCATATCTCTCCGATTGTTCTGGAGAAGTATCAGCTCTGAACAATTTCTTCGACCCTAATAGCCTATTTGGAGGATTTAACACCATGGGCGAGATGGATATCTCACCTCCTCCCATGCCGGATTTCTTGGCAAGTCCGCAGGCTGCATCCAGTACCTCTGCTAGTACCTTCGAAATTGAGCGTGGCGCCTCTCCTTCTACTTCATCTGAATCCCACCATAGCATACCTGACAATTTGTGGGATTCTGCACCAGCTGTAAATGGTGGGAGTGACGTTGAGCTAGCCACATCTCAAGAGGACAACAGCGTCACTTCCAGCGATCATACTCCTTCTACGTCCAACTACCCCGAGCTTTTTGGGGAATATGATTCGTCTCTACCAGCTGTGGACCTTTCACTCCCACGTCCACTTCTACACTCATCCATTACGGCCCACTCTGGATGTGGTTTTGTTCTTGACCCTTTGTTAATCGATCACCACGCTGCTCCCCCAGTCCATTCGGGCGTCCAAGGACCATATCCAGGCCCCGAGTCAAGTCCACACATTGACATTCCCTCTGCCCTCACTTTCGTCAATACCAATGTAGGTGTTAGCCCAGCTTTTGTCGGTTTGGGCGTAAATCAGGCCGGAAACGAATCTCCTACTGGGCAAACTTCCTCCTTTGGAAACGAGAGCTTTTTTGAGAATCCTATAACTCCTTCGAGAGCCCCTGTGGAACGATCTCACTTCGCTCATCAGGAGGTTGCACCTCTGGCGATAAGACACTCTCCCCTAACAGGGGCAACGCCGTTCAATCCCGATGGTACCCAAACAGGCTACACACCCGTTGTGCAATCTACGCATTACCAGTCCATGTCGGGTCCCTGTTTAAATCCAAATGGTCCAGAAATGGGTCTTAGTACTGTCGCTCAGTTGAACCCTCAGCCTCCCCCCGCCTCACATCACCCTTATATATTCGGATTTCCGAAAGCCGAGCCCACACTCAATTACGAGTCGATCTCTCCTCACCCGCACTGGAACCAAATCGCTTTTCAGTTCGGTGTCGCACCTCCACCTCCTGCTACCATCATCCGTTCTCGATCCCGGGAGCTTGTTGTCCAAGCTGGTCTCAAATGGGACCACGACAAAGGTCCTTTGATTCTTCCTGACCTCGGCTACCTTCCTCAGCCAGACATATTTCCCCCGGTGATAAAAACTGTAATGGACACCTACTTCAACCATATCATTAGGCCGCCACCCACTGCCGACCACTATATCCTCTGGTGGAACGCTGTTTGGATTTCAAAACAGTTTGTGCTGAAGGTCCAGCAGCAACAACAAGCCACATCCGTGGGGACAGCCATTTCCTCTGAGCGTCGATCATTTCGCGGGAACCCTCCGTCTGGCACAACTCGTCGTAAAACTCCGACGTCGCAGAATCATCCTGATCCACAATCTACTAGTCCCGTCCATAATTCTTCAATTCAGCTCCCAACGGCTTCGCAGCCGTCTGCTGAAGATCTCGCTAAAATGAAGCCCTTTAGTATCTTCATAACGGAAACTGGCCGGCCAAGGGGACGTGCGGCCACAATCTCGGATGAGCGTTCCAAAAAGTTGAAGAAAGCTCGTCCAGCCCCGTATTAGAGGCTACTATCGTCTGCCTTACAAATTCCGAGTCCGTTGTAATGTTTTCCAAGTTGTTTTGTTTTCTACTACTTATCTGCTCTCGTAATGTCTCTTTGCTTTTTTTTGGGTCTTAATACTCGTGTCCTCTCGCCTCGATCCATGTCTTTTCCTCCTTAGTACGATATCGTCCCCGGACTGTATTCATCTCTGATCAGTAATCGCTGTTCCCTCTGTCTATTTTACTATTTAGTTGTCTCATGCATCTTCATGTTATCTTAGGGTATGTATGTATCTAGCCTTGTAAAAATACTGTACATGTTGTCATCTCCTGGGCCTTGCAATGTAAATTTAATATGTAGATTGCGATGTCTCCCAGTCGTTTCCCGCCAACCAGTTATCAACGGTATGCCCATCATTCCTTACGAGCGCCCGATAATAACTAGGCTCCACTGTCGTGGACCACACCTTGCTTGGTAAATATTGTACATCTAAAACACGGCGCGCACAGGGCACGCCGCGAGTGGGTACAGGGCCTCCATATGTTCTGAATGTCATGTAGATGGAGAATGGGCAAGTTGTTGTGGAAGCTTCAAAACACAACAAGTTCAAAGTGTGCCTGCACATCAAAAATGTTCAATTCCAGGGTAGAATAGACCTTGCAAGCAAGGTAATTGGAATCGGAACAATGACTCAGAGGGTACTCAAAATTACTGGTATGTAGGCGTCCCGGCGAGATCGAACATTCTGAAGGATGGATAGAGTACATTCGGAGTTCAATCGAGACGATACAGGTAACACGATTTAAAATCAAATCCTAAAGGTCTACGTGCGTAGCGAGTGCTATGAGTGTGCTTGCGCACATAAAAGACATTCTAATCGAACACCACAATCTCGGTGCAGGGTTTCTGCCTCAAAACAATTCGGGACAAACAACTTGGGGAACTCGTTCATCGGCCATATCTGTGAGTAAGATCAGGTGAATTGATGGAAGAGAAAATCAAGAACGTACCTTTGTAACTCCCACTCTCTGTTGTCCAAAGGACAGACGTTCCTTGTCTTGAGCCAGCGCGATATGCAGTGAAAGTGGAAGGCATGCTATAGAATAGAAGTTTGTGTTGCATCGTGATCAGTGAGGGAAACCCAAAATCAAGTAGATCCCAGAAGATGGATTCCAGGTATTTCAGAGGAATTACATATCAAAAAAGCAGTCAATGAAACAAGTGAAGAGGGGAATAGATTGGGAGCACGCACATTACAGATACCCCACGCAGCAGTGCACTCCTCGCTTGTAGCGGACACCTGATTCGCTTGGCATTCAATGCCTACGAAATTCGAAAAACATTAAAGGATAGGATATGCGGTATTAACAGCGAAGGGAATCGGAAGTGGAGGATTAAAAGAAGTGCGAAATACGATTAGTGGGCGCATAGCTTTGAGGAGTAACGTGAAGCAGGAAGAGAACATACACAAGTCCATGATATGGTTTCGGCAAATGGCACAGTTTTCTACGACGATATCTAATGAAACGAGGCTGATCAACGGATTATTCTAGTACGTAGAAAAAGTAGGATGGACTTGCCCCAAGCCCACAGCGACACGGCATTCCACTAAGTGTTTGACGGTCAGTCTACACTTCAGAAAAGCGTATAAGCAGGTAATACCTTCTTGACTTCGAAGCGCGCTTTGCCACCATCGACTTTGCCCTCCTTGGGTTCTTTCTTGACTGGAGGATCGACATCCATGGCTTCAGACATTTCTTGATACAATTGGGTATTAGGTGCTTTGATAAACAGTTCTTCAGGATTACTGAAGATCACGATCGTTGATGCTGTGGTGCTCAATGAAGAGGGTAATGGTAAGCACCGCCAAGCTAGTCCTTTTCACGTGATGCTGTATTAGACATTTTTTAAAAGCACCATCTTGAAGATGATATCCCGAAATACCTCATCTCCGCCTCGGACGAGAGAAAGATATACTGGAGAAGCCGATGCACAATCCTCAAAAATATCACAACTGCTACCAGGGACTGACGAAGAATTGAATGCTCATGACGGCGAAGAAGTAGAGGAACACCAGGTGGAGGAAGAGGAGGAGGAGGAAGACGGCGGTGATACCGGCTCTGAGCTGGAAGGTGACCTGAACGGTGGCATGGGTCAAGGCATGGATCCTCAAGGTTTTGCTGGTCCGAAGATTGTCAAGCCTCTAACTACGGAGGCGCTTGCCGCGTATAAAGCAGCACAAGACCGTGCAGGAGTCATTTACATTTCTCGAATACCCCCAGGCATGCGACCATCGAAAGTCAGGCATCTCATGAGCTCACACGGGGAAGTTGGTAGAGTTTACTTGCAGCAAGAAGGTGCGATAAACTGTTTCAAAAAAAGTAGTTCTGATACTTATATCTCTGTGACTGCAGATGCAAAACGAGCGTATCTCAGACGCAAATACACCTCTACCAAGAAACCCCATTTTACGGAAGGCTGGGTAGAATTCATAGACAAAAAGGTCGCGCGGAGTGTAGCAGAGATGCTGAATGCTCAGCCAATCGGTGGTAAAAAAGGAACTCGGTGGAGAGATGATGTCTGGACTATGAAATATCTGCCCAAGTTCAAATGGAGCATGCTCACTGAACAAGTCGGTACGTATCTCAAGATTATTCGTTTGTACGATCCTCGGAAGAATGCCTATGCTTATTCGTCTCTAGCGCACGAGGCCGCAATTCACACAGCTAAATTGCGTGTTGAGCTATCGCAATCGAGGTCCGAACAGCGAGACTATATGCGGAATGTAGAATTAGCTCGGGTGCTCGAGAAACGCTCCCAGCGAAAGAAGGAACAGGGTGAGGAGATGGTACTCAAACCACTATCTCGCACAAACAAGCGATCGTCTGAAGTCGAGGGAGATGTTGCAAGAAAGCGTCATCGAGACAACGAGGATGGATTAGACACAGTTCTTGGTAGCATATTCTGATCGTACACTCTGAATCTAAGTGTTGAACGAATATGGACATAAGGCCAAAGCAGGCGATACGAGTCCGGTCAGGTACACTTCGTAAAAAAGATTTTGTTTCAAGCTCTTACAGGGTTTTGCATAATTCCGTGAAAACAGGGTTTTTTTTTCCTACTTCGGTCCGATTTTTGAATGTTCCGGACCCAACTTTGATGTCGACCCGACGTGGCAACAACGACCACCCGCTCAACATCCCGACACACTGTTATTACATTAGTGCCTCTTAATTGTTAGAAAACTTCAATATATGACAGCAGCCTCTCAATGCTAAGCTTTTTAGTCAATACCTGCTGGATCCTGTTCTTTTTGCAGCTATTCCAGTAAATTTTAGGTGCATGTACATCGTGAGGAGACAGTGTGCAGAGGTATGGCGCTGTTACTGGGCACGACGCCAAGCAGTCAGCTGTCAGGCCGGAGATCTCGGTCGAAGTCGCTTATGGGCGGTCCGGTAAAAAAAAATTTCCCATTTTCACGGAATTATGCAAAGGGCTGTAAAGGCATTTCCGAAGTGATTTTTTGAAGAATTTTCAAACTCCACTGGCATGATAGTACGTATGGCGGATGATTTTATTTAAATCAAGTGGGTTTGAAACCCCCCCGCCCTCAGCTTTCTTAGCCTTTCTATGATATGCTGAGGGTGAGTCCGTTATGTATACATATACTTTTGTCACTTCTAACGTTACTTATTCATTTGTTAGTTAACTTGTTTGATAGGTATACATTATACAACGAGCTTTCTACGATACGCTGAGGTTAACAGGACCCCCCAAAATACCATATGGACCTGGGTACCGATCCGGACAAATTTTCATGCTTTTTGGGCTCTGACCCGGGGCATTTTTTGAGAAATTTCCGGGAAACTTTGATACCATGTATGGACAAAATGTATATATTTTTGATGGTCCTTGATCCCATGTCCGGACATGGGCGCCTCGGGCTGGTGAGCTTATGTTTGTGAAGTGAGGAATCTTATTGACAACTTGAATGATCTCACATTTCTAGTCTGCACAAGGGTTATCCAGCCCTCCGAGTTTCAGAAGAAATTTTTGTAAAAATAATAAATTTTCATACATTTTTCTTGCTCCGGCCCGGCTGGGACCTTGATACCATGTCCGGA
Organism: Lentinula edodes; assembly: GCF_021015755.1. NCBI lineage: Eukaryota > Fungi > Basidiomycota > Agaricomycetes > Agaricales > Omphalotaceae > Lentinula > Lentinula edodes. The sequence goes on from NW_025764321.1 coordinate 654,542, forward strand.
CAAGCCCCGAATTTTTTTGACATACCTGGGGCAAAATCCGGACAAAATTCGACCATTTGTCCGCACAAATTTAGCCAATTTTCAGAATTGTCGGTACCCAGGTTCATATAGTACTTTGGGGGGTCCTAGGTTAACTCGTTTGATACTAACAAATGCCCAGCGCATTTTCTCGGATTCACGAGTTACCATACTAAACAACATTCTTCATTTGAGAAATTTACATACACATAACAAAAATTTCAAGCCTTTAGGCTTAGGCGTATACAACAGTGACGGTGCTTCCACTTTGGGAAACTGTAGTCAAGACCTTGTTGCTCTGCTCAATCTCGATAAGTGTGGAACCAGCAGGGGTAACTGTGCCAGAACTCGTCGTCGCAGAGGCACCCGTGAATTCAATGGTCCCAAAGTTGGCGAACGGAACCAATGAGCAACTGCTACCTTCACATTCCTCGAAGTCCTCGACGATCCATTCGGCGTTGGTCTCACACAGTTTGGCAGAGGACGAAACAGTCTTGGAGACGGTGGTCCCTTTGGAGTTGTTTTCGATGGTCAAAGTGCCTTCTGAAGTGCTGATGACAGTGGCGGTGACGGTCACAGAGTCACCAGCAGAGAAGGAGATCCCGGAGAAGTCAACGGAGGCCGCAGGCTGTATAAAGTCATTAATTTATTAGAAAGAGCGACGAGAGGGACGTTAGATCTTACGTAGAACTCATACCTAGGAAACAGAAATGATATCAATTTTGGAAGATGGAAAACAAGTCAACACATACCAGCCGTCGTAAGAGACAGAAGATCCGGTAACACAAAAATCGACACCAGTCTGCAAAATAGCAGTGTCACAGGTATCACCGTCGATTCCAACCCAGGCGGTAGCGCATTCCTCGCTACTTCCACCAGTAGACTTGGGGGTCGGGACAGTGAAGGTACCAGTGACGGACTTGTAGGTCGCCTATTCGAACCTCAGAATATTAGCAACCAGGCTTCAGTAAGAATCAAACTGAGGATAATCCTCACAGTGCTAGCCACCAAAACAGCACCTGCCCAGTTAGAGCTGAACTCAACATAGGAGGCATTCGAGACCTCTGAGGTCGGGCTGGTGATGCGGTCCACAGGCTTGCTCTGGCGGGTAGCACCGGAGCGACGAGCTCGGCGAGAGGCCGCGCGTTCCTTGCTGGTAGGAATAGCAAAGGCAGCAGAGGCAAGGAGAGCCTGGACGAGGAAAGCAGTAGTAAACATCATCGTAGCAGCAGAGGACAGAGGATGGCAGGTAGCAGACAGTAGACGAGTGCTAAAAGCAAATGCGCTGAATTTACTAGCTTCGACCCAGCGCTTTTATACCAGACTCCCCAGATTTCGGGGTGTAGCAGGGTTTGGTCTATTGCGGTACTCCATAGCCTTCTCGAGAAGGTTTCCTGGCGACAAAATCATATGCAGAACCCTGCGGGACCGCAACGTGCAACAATTGATAGCTCCTGATTGAAATTTTGAGAAGCACATCGATGAATCCTGAAGAGTGTGAGTACTCCATGCGCTTCGAAGGAGATAAGCCATTGCAGATGAGCTTCAGAAATTTAATCGAGAGGAAGTGTACATATGGTTTATTATTGGCAGCATTCTACGAAGATTTTTGGATCCGGATGACACTCCAACAATTGGTTGAGGTCACTTACCTTTATCATCGTTCGATTGTCAAGCACCGGATACACAGGTTGAGCGACAAAGCGAAGATGGTGACGGATAGATGGAGTCCTCCCTGACCTTGTGCTTGCCTCCTTAACGTCCATGTGTAGTTCGGACGTAGCAGCGATATGAGAAAGTGTATGTACTGCTCGAAGTAATGAAGAAAGCCTCCCGGAATCTCTACCCAACTGATTGTGAGATAGTGTGTTTCAGGCCGCTATTTGGGTCAAGCCGTGACATATTTCATGCTCGGGAGCTCGAAGCGCTGGTCCTATATAGCGTCCTCGACGGCGTATCAGTGCCGAATCGGGAATTTGAGGACCATGCGCGGGGAAAGAAAAAAAGGCATTCTTGCGCTTCCGAGTAGTCCATCACGAATCGAGACCGGAACCTTAGTGTAATTGAGGACAATCGGCCGGAGAAGTTCAATGAGAAATTCCGAAAGCCTGATCAAGACGTGTTTGTGATAGTATCATAAATTAACTCCAGACTTGCCCCTCTGAACATTTGGGAAACAGAAGCGAAGTTCTTCTCGATTGGATCATGTGCTACTCCGAATCAAGAAAATGAGTTTTCAGTATTCTTTTGAAGGAATTCTGATCAATGAAGAATAGACTAAAAGGGTGAACAAAGGCAAAGGCTCAACCTGGGTTCAGCCTCCATAGGTAGAGTTTTGCACGATAAACATGATAAACGAAGCTCAGCATTGAGAGCTTGGAGCGTGCGCTCTATCCATTGTCATCGCTTGTCAATCATGCCATATCTATTGATAAGATAAGATTCGCTCAACCGAGCTCACTGGGGAATGTAGAGAGCACTAACGAGTGCTCTTAACTAGAGGATGAGGTTTTGCCTGGGGCGCAGCCCCGCTCGGGTGGGAAAACACACGAAAAGCGGTTTGGCTGAGCCTGGAGCGTCTTTGTCAGAAGACTGGACACTTGAGTGAAAGAGGGAAGGGAGGGTGGGATCACAAAACGATCTTGAGTGAGTTTCGACGATGAGAGCGTAGTTCAAAAGCGGTAAGCGCCCGCTCTCATCGCCACATCTTATCTTATCCTCTGAGAAGACAGCTCTGCTGCCTTCTCTCGGACTGGATTGCAGCATCGGTTCGGTAAGGAATGCACAACAGTCTCGCAAGTCACAATACGTACCTCACTACGTTTCATGCGAGCATGGCTAGTATACCCACGATTACGAACTTCAGGTGAAAAGCTGAAATTTCCAACAGCCGATTCAGATGATTTCTATCTCGGCATAGATAAATTTGCAACAGTAGGCAACAGTTCGACTGCTCTGGACTAGATAACTCCCAGCAAATTGTGCTTCGATTAATCAAGGTAAGTTTCGTACGTCCATTTCAGATAGTGGGGCGTAATCGGTACGTTCGTGAGTTTTGCTGGCAGTCGTTTTGTGACAACACTCGATGGTGATGATCAGCTAGGAAGGATCAGCACTGATCAGCTCGAGTCTAGGGTGAGTCTGGGGTGAGTTCCTTTCCAGTGTGGTTTCAGTGCTATACAAATCCAAAGCGTACTTTGGGGCACCCAGCCGAACATTGTTCTGGTAGAGCTTCCTGGGGCCTATTACGAGTAGACATCGACCCAAGAAAAACGCAAGTCGAAGTTTTGAAGCCGAGACGGTGTAAGATTTAGTTTAGCCGCTGCGGCGGGGTCGGCGTCGGAGTTTCAAACTATACGTGATCCTAACTTTCGACTACCTGTCCTCTTCATCCCGACCATCTGCGTATTGAACCGTACGCTGTGTTCGAGATCCGTAATAGGTCTGTGCTTCACTATGCTCGACCTCTCCTCGTCTCAGGCTCTGATAAGCCTTTCCTTCCCTTCCTCTTCTCTTTCTTTTCTCTTTTATTGAAGAATTAAGGATGTCCTATCCCATTCCTTCTCGGCGCTCTCGTTCGCGCTCACCGAGAGGCCCATATCAACCGAAAAACGTGTACGAATACCCTCCTGAACTAGGAGCTCGCGACTGGGATGGTTATGACAAGGATCGTGCCTGGGCTGCGTATGACAGAGAGAGAGCTGGGTTTGACTATGGGCGCAGAGGAAGGAGCCGTAGTCCTGATGACTGTATGTACACTTCTTGGTTGCGTTTGAAGTGCTAACGACTGTTTTAGACAGCAGAAAACGACGACGTTCGCCCTCTCCATACGAGAGAGACCGTTACGATCCGCGACCTCGCTACAATGACGACTTTGGTTTGAATTATCGTCTTTTGTTATGAGTTTATTTAACCATCCTCATAGATGCTCATTCTCGAGGTTACGCCAATTCTTCACCAAGACGGGGACATTCACAACAGTTTCCCGCTCGCCGTCCTCCCCCGGACCCGCACACGTTTGATTATCCAGCGAACTTACGTCAGTATGCAGAGTGGTTCCGATACTTTTTCCCAAACCAGGCCACGGACGAAGATAATGCTGACAAGGCTGCTGAACAAGAGGCAGGCGACGGCTCAAAACCACGCAATGGCATCAGATCCAAATGGGAAAAATACAAGAAGGACTTTGCTGCGAATCAGGTTCGTGTCTATTTTTATTTTAAGTTCTGATAGCAGTGCGTCGTCCTATAGCCCGCTTTTCGCTCATTTCTATTGTTCTGCATTGTTCAAACGTTCTGATGTATATAATACTGAATCGGTTTGTTTCTGTAATGTAGCTTCACACCATGTTTGAGCATCATAAAAAATCTCCATGGTTCTGGGAAAAGTACGATCCTGCTCCCGAGTTCCAAAAGCTCCGTCAGAGAGTAAGAAAGGAAGGATGGAAAGGCAGACTGAATACGTTCTTACTCGACCTCGAGACGGGCAAATATGACCCAGACATGAATGAGTCAGTCGATGCGAATGAATCGACTGGAAGTAAGGATGCTAATGGGGAAGAACTTCACATTGATGGGCTTGGAGAAGCTTTGAAGCCTTCTGGTGACGATGATATTCCGTTCCACATGGATGCCGAAGATGAAGTTGGGGCGGACACAAATGGGAAATCGGCTAGTGATAACAGGCGTTGGAACAACGCTGAGGAAATTGCTGTTCCACCAGAGGGTAATCAGGTCATGATCCGAACTATTCCTCCGGATATTGGTCGCGTAAAGTTGGAAGATGTGAGCTTTCTACTTGCTGCTCATTCAATATTGCAACTTATGTGCTCTCTAGTCGTGCAAATCCATTCCTGGCTATGTCTATCTTGCTCTTGGTGACCCATTACAAAAACGAAATTACTATCGCGCAGGGTGGTTGCGGTTCACTGAAGATGCGGACATGACTGTGGTGATGTCTGAGTTGCAGGACCGAAGAGTGAGTACTAGAGTTTTGGGCCTGTCAAATCTCACGGCTTGCTAAAATAACTGGTAGATCGAGGGCTTCAAGTTGCATGTATCTCACACCATGAAGCCTTTCGTCAACAAGATACGTGTCACACCAGATGTCGCTAGTAGGCCTGAACGTATGGAGAAGGATCTTGCCAATACAAAGATACTCGCTGGCTTGCTTGAAGAGGAGGCCGCGGTCTTACGCAAGTTCAAGCCAAGCAAAGATAACACGCAACCTAAGCCTGAAGGAGCAGACGATGTTCCTATGGAAGAAAATAATCCCGAGACTGCTGATGTAGACGTTGAAGAAGAAGAAGAGCCTCAAGAACGAGGGTCAGACGCCGTCGAACGACGGATCGAGAAAGTCATGGCGGAATTAAGAGATCAAGGATTGGTGGATGTTGGAAATGAGGAAGCGTATGAAACTAAAAGGGTACCATTGATCGTTTTCTTGACATTTTCCCCCACTCATGAGATCATCTCCTCCTCAGACTGAAGTATCATTGGATCTGTATCTTGCATACTTGCGGGCTGCGTACCACGCGTGTTACTACTGCTCTGTTGTTACCGATCACCTCGAAGAGTTGCAGCGAAAGTGCCTGAAACACGTGAGGAAGCCATTGCCCAAGGTATCGACGTCAAGTGAGGCCAAAGTAACGACTGAGGGTGAAGATGATGAGAAACTTGCTGCAGAGAAGGATCCAAAGAAGGAATCCAGAGGGAGAAATGACCGTGGTGGTATGTTTCTATCATTCATATCTTCTATCGTTGCTTATGATAAATAGATGATCGTTGGCTTGACTGGTTGGATCAAAAAGTTGCGCTTCTGATCAATCGCAATGGGGTTGACCCCCGAGATTACGGAGGGAAGAGCTACGATGAGTGAGTGTTACCGTTCGTGAATGTTTTCAACATGTGGAGTGATGAATTTTGTCTGTAAGAGAGCTTTCAAAAGTAGTTGAGCCTCACATCAAGCAAGAGGATGAAGGAAAATTCCGGTGCAGGACCTGTCAAAAGCTATTCAAAGCTACGTCTTTTGTAGAGAAGCATATTGCGAACAAGCATCCTGAGCTTGTTAAATCCCTTGAAGATGTATATCAATCTTTTCATGCAATGATGCATCTAATGTACTCATTGAGTGTCTCCACCTACACAGATACCATATTTCAACAACTTTGCTCTAGACCCGCACAGGATTCAGCCATTTGTTCACCCACCAACAGTCGTGGGCAATAGCACGCAAGCTCCACCACAGGCTTTTGGCATTCAAACGCCCATGAATGCTTTTGGCGATTACGGACGAATGCCTTACCCTCCTGCAAGCTATCCACCCCCTGGGAATGGTTACTGGGGTGACTACGGCAAAGGTTTATATGATGGCTACCCTCCGAGCCTCTCTCAACGACGAGACGACAGCAACAGTCGAAGACTGAGTGAGCGTATCAGTAACTTCGTTGCTGACATTCCTGCGAATGCGGGTCTCCCGCCGAAACCTCCTGCGGCGTTGGACTCGGCTTTGAATGCGGGTAATAGTAACGGAGTACGTCGACGCAATACTAGTGGTCAGGTATCAGCCGGTCCACCGCCCCCGCCTCCGCCAGATGCAAAGGAAGATCCGCGAGCCGCTGCTGGTCGTCGTGTTAGTTACCATGACATGGACTTGGTTGCCGAGGTATGTTTTATCTGTGGCTTTCGGGTGAACATCTCAATCGCTTACTTCCTGTTCGTAGGGCGATGTCGAGCTGACTTATTGATGATGCTTACTGAATATTTCTTCCTGTTCTCTTTATATGAAACTGGGATCTGATATATGTACTAAAAAGTCTTTACGCTGTTTTCTTTACATACCTAGCAAAAGAATGCTGAGAATATACATTAACAATTAACAACATAAAACTGAGATTGTTGTTTGGCGTCATTTGAATTTAGTCTATGTAATTATCAGGCGCCCAGGCGCCCAAGCGCTCACTCTATTCCTTCCCTCTTTGTCCGACCTCGCACCTCTTTCGACTTTTCTTGGGTGAAAGGTTTAAAAAGTAAACCTGTTCGCGGTGGAATCTTCTTGGCTGTCATAGTCTCCTATCGGATCATCCTGGGGCGCTTTGAATGTCATGCTACCTTCGAACTCAGGCAAATTAACGGAGGCTGGACCTTCATTGGCAGGGGAAGCCGATGGGGAGCACTTGGTGCAAGATGCCGTCGTCCTCGACATGGCACCGTTCAATAAGTTTAGCATAATCTCCCCATCTGAACCGAGCCGACCCATTTCGACACCAACTTCTTCAGACAGACCAGCATTGAGCTCTTCGGATTCAGGAGGAGACAGTTCAGATGATGATGACTCGGGTCAAGAGAGGGAAAATGGAGACACCTTTGATGCCAATCACTCACCATCTATTCCTCGACTACGACCAATTCTACCAGGCCCACCAATACAGAATCATCCTCGTTTTTCCCGTGCCTTCTCTCTTCCACTTCCCTCACAACTTGGCCATTTGAAACACCCTCACAGATCTTCATTATCTTCGCTGATGAAACCCATTCATTCCGAGCCCGTCTCACCGCAATCGCACCCGTTCACCGAGTTGTCTCTTGAACTCGCTGATTCGGTGCAAACGGTCATTCAAACGATGCTTCAAATCAGCCCTGCACAACTCTTAGATCCTGCAAAGGAACAGTTCTCTGCATGCGCTTTGTCTGTTCCGACGCCGTCCATGTCGGCCATGTTCACTGCCATGAAGAATCTAAATTACATTGCTGCAAACATGGTCGAATTTGCTGCGGAAAAGCAGCATTCGGAAAGTACGCCACCGTCCTCTTCTTCCAAGAAACACGATGATTTCGACATTGGAGAGCTTTTGCAGTGCACCGGTGATGCGCTAAGTGCATCTGCTGCTCAGGTGGGTGTAGATTTAGTGTTGTTTCATGGAGATGTGGCTTTAAGGCATGTATGGGTACGGGGGGATGAATCCGGAATGCGTTATCTTCTGTCACTAGTAAGCTGCGCTCGAATCCATCTCTGCTACTGACCCACATTCTATGTAGCTCATAACTCAGGTCCTTACCACATGCCAGAGAGGCGACACCATCGAAATTGGCCTTTTCGTTAATCGTTCACCATCTACCCGAAGACAAAATTCTTCATCTTCTGACTCTGTTGACGCCGACGTGCTGAGGTCCACTGCCTTGCATTTGGAAGGCGAAGGCCCGTTTCATTGCACAATAGAAATATTCCACAGGTTTTCACCTGCCAGCACTTCGGAGGGCCTCTCACGACACGAACCTTCGTTTACATCCCTCAATCTCCGGCGACTATTGGTTACAGTTGGCGCCACCTTATCGGAATACAAACCGAGTTTTGATGGCCCCCTGAAGATAGGGCATAGTTGCCGATTGTCGTTCGTCCTCGATGGCGGGATATCGCCCCAGCAAACACCCGCCACCGTTACTGAAGATAATAGCATTTCCACTAGTGAACCTACACTTGAGCAACTCTCAACATTTGTTGACAGCCTCAAGGGGAAAAAGGTACATCTGTACGCTAGCTCAAAGGGATCTTTTGCCCATCATCTGACGAGCTATCTGACCGCTTGGGGTATGGATGTCAGTCACATTCCGTCAGAAGGCGGTGTGGAAAATGCTCTTGAGCAACCTCCAAGTCCTACTGCGACATCGAATATCGAAGGCTACATGCCTTCTGGCATACCCCCGAAAATGGAACTTCCACAACAACCCAAATCTCAACCTGCTTCTTTCATCTTCATTGATGATGACGTGAATATTCTTAAGGATCGTGTTCAGGCTATCAAAGAAGAACAGGTATATCCTCTGCATTTAAATTCCAGGAAACGACCATCACTTGCTGCACACCATCGACCTCGATCGTCTCCCCAAGTCGTTCGTATGTCTGCGGGTGCAAACGCTGCCCCGGTCGTTATCTTGCATTTCACCAGTCTTGCAAACTATAAAGTGACGAAAGATGTAGTGCAGTCTGTGCTCAATTCGTATAGAGGTACATTATTGCCCCTCCCGGAGATCATGGTTGTACCGAAACCTGCTGGTCCCCGGCGTTTTTTGACGCTACTTCACACCGCGGTAACCAAACCCGTTGTCGATCCATTCTTTTCGCCTATCGCTACAACTCCAAACAGTCCATATACGATCGGAGGCGGTTCTTTCTTTTCGCCACAACATCACCACAGTGGCAGTCCAAGGACACCTTCTGTTCACCGTCCTTCGGGCTCCCGTTCCAATTCGGACCGGTCATCGAGGTCCGTCAACAACATTCTTGAAAATCATGTCAATCTTCCACCGTCGCCGTTGAGCATGCAGGAGTCTTCAGAGTACTTCTCGGAGACTGTTTCTAGACTTGGAGAGACCTCGGTGAAGCTTGGTGATACTGCGCGCGCGGGAGTCATTCTCCAGAGTCCCGATGGCCAACCGACCGGAATATTCTTTTCACCTCGTGCGGAGAAAACGAATATGTTCTCTAGTTATGGAATGGAGAGAGATCGTGGACATCTTTCTGTTGTGTCAGGAACGAGACGATCTTCATCGTCAGTCGAAGGACCTCCGGTCACATTCTCTTCTTTGCATCTAGATCATGCAGCTTCTGCAGAGTCCTCTCCGCGTTCTAGTGGGATTAGAGTGAATGTTCAAATTCCGTCTCGCCAAAACTCGAGAAGCACTATGTCGCCGCATACCGATACGTCCGAGGCTCCTCATTCAGAGCCGCAAACTCCTAGGAAAACTAGTATCGATTTTGGTTCACGGAAAGGAATGTTACATGTCTCGCCCCCCGGCTCGCCACTAGTTGACTCGACTGCAATCCGAAATACTCGACGCTCGAAATTGGATAGCAAAGGTTTATCTCCCATAGTGACTGGTAAGAAGGGCAAGTCTCCCGCCGAAGGAAACATAGTTCCACCTATCAGTGTTTTGATTGTCGATGGTATGAAATTCACGCTTTTCAGGGCTTCCAACTAACTCCAAGTAACAGATAATCCTATCAATCGCACTATCCTTTCGACCTTCATGAAGAAGAATAAAATCAAGTACGACGTCGCGTCGAACGGCAAAGAAGCAGTAGAAAAGTGGAAGACTGGAGAGTTTCATTTAATATTGGTAAATTCTTATCGGCAAGTTGATTGGTGCTGTAGCTGATTTAATCGCAGATGGATATTCAAATGCCAGTTATGGACGGGATTGACGCGACACGAGCGATTCGTAACATTGAGAGGGTCAATTCCGGTTACATACAACCATCTCCGTCTGTTGAATTGGAGGAACTGTTTTCTGCACTATCAGACGATACAGACTCGAGAACCTCTGCTGCTTCACCTTATCGTTCTTCGGTCATCATTGTGGCTTTGACAGCCTCATCTCTACAAAGTGATCGTATTGCTGCTCTCGCAGCAGGATGCAATGATTTTCTGACCAAGCCGGTCTCGTTGCAGTGGCTAAACAACAAGTTGATAGAGTGGGGATCCATCAAAGCTCTTTCAATGTATGCCGATATGACCACGGAAGCTGTTAAGACGCAAACCGATCAGGCCAAAAACATTGCTGACCGCTTACATGTACCCAAGGGCCGGAAGACACCTCCCTCCCCTCCTGCCCCGAAGTCTCCTGCTGTGCTACCCACTACACATGTGCCCTCGCCTACATCTGCTCCAGCTCAGAGTCCTTCACCTCGTTCTGGTACCTCATCTGCTATGTGGAGTCCTCCTCAGGCGTCGGCTGTGATCTCTTTTCGTGCGCACCTCGGTCTCAAATCTCCTGAGCAACATGATTCTCAAAATCTCCCAGATGAATCAACGCCTACTACGGTTTGTCCCCCGTCTGCTGCCACCGGTATATCATCTTCTTTGCAACCGCCGTCTTCGGAGAACTTAAATGGTGTGTTGCTTTCTCCTCGATTTAGTTCTTGTCTTTCTCTATAATATGCTCACTATTTGTTCAAGGTTTTATTAGCAATAGACCGAGATTTGATCCCAACGCTTCGACTAGCACGCTGAAACAAGGTGATATCTTCCGTTTGAAGAGTGGCGAAGTGGCTTCCTCAGATAATGTTCGTGAAAGCGGATCTAGTATGTCTCATTATCCTTTCAATGGTTTTCTAGTTTAACGACTTTTTAGCTTCTTCAGTGTCACGTTCACCCTCTCCAACCACACCAGCTACGCCCGGTTCTCCTTTGCTTCCGGCAACAATGGGGGACGACGAGAAGAGTAAGGTTGCGGACACCCAAGACGCAGCTAACCTGAGGTTGGAATTGAACGTTCCCGGAGGATGCATAGAGCTATATACCCAAAGTGGTAACGTGCGTGAGGATTCTGTGGTGGTGCCGCCATGACGGGATTGGGCGGCCTTTGGATGGATCGAGCTACTGTGGCTTTTCCTGATCTGTCAGAGGGTTGCCCAGTTCTGGCGCATTCAAATCCCTTCGAGCAAAAAGAAGCTCTAGTAACAGGCGTGTAAATTCTGAGTTGTCTATGCTTATCCTATCGTCATTCAATTTCTATCATCTCAATGTACACTGGCCATCTTTTTCACTTCCTCTTAACTTCTCAGCATAATACACGTTGGGCTTGGGCAGTTTTCGGATACATTCTTATCCATTCATTACACATCAATACATGCATATTTCATATTTCTCCTCTCCACTCCATGGCCAGCTAGGCTTTTGTTTATTTCGGTTGTGGTCATTATGTGTGGTGGATAGCTCCAATTCTTAGGATTCATATTGCATTAGGGTTGGGGTCGGCAAATATTTGTTGAGTAGAGAATTCTCCAAGCACTGATATCTGCCTAACGTTTGCTTTGTCTGCGTTCAGGTGAGTCACTTAAAAGCAGAGCACAGAGAGCATAGGTATTGCCATAAATGCATACATATTTTGCGAAGTAGTGAATGACATGAGAAGTATAATGACGTAACAGACACCCATCCACCTACACCTCCTTGACCTTGACGGTACCACGCAACAGACCAGTCTTAAGGAATAAATGATGAGCAACGGTGAATTAATAGAACAAGATGGTGACAACATACCCGGCGAGCGGCGATAAGACCGACTTTCTGACCCGGAACAGCAGAGCGAGCCATGGTGGAGGCTTTACCAATGTGCTGATGGTTACCACCACCATGAGGATGGTCGACGGGGTTCATAGCGACACCACGAGTACGAGGCCAGCTGTAAATTCGACATTAACAATCATTTCTTGAATCTATTGACGGAAAAGCATACTTGTAACGCTTAGCTTTGTATTTGTGGAATGCCCTACCGGCCTTCAGCAAAGGCTTGTCGATACGTCCACCCCCGGCAACAATACCGACGGTAGCGCGAGCTCCACCTGAGATAGTCTTCTTCGCGCCAGATGGTAGCCTGATTCTCGTCTTGTTGTCATCGGGAGAGTGTCCAATGACGGTTGCGTAGTTGCCAGACGTCCGAGCTAAAGCACCCCGATCGCCGACTTTCTCTTCGACATTGCAGACAATGGTACCCTCAGGGCATTGCGAGATGGGGAGGACGTTTCCAACGACAAGTTGTGCCTTCTTTCCACAGTAAACAAAAGCACCAGTGTGAAGACCCTCCGTGGCGATGAAGGTCTCTTTGCGAAGCTTGTATCGGTAGGGGTCGCGGAATACTACACGGGCAAGAGGGGCGCCACTATAATTTTCTTCAATTATCCGACAAGAATTCACAAAAAAAAGTAGACTTACCGTCCAGCGTCGTGTATGATCTCTTTTACTATTCCACGGATGTAGCCGTTTCGTTCAGCATAATCCAGTTTCCTCAGCTGGGCTGGAGCTTTGTTATGATGGGTATGGGATTTAAACTGTTTGAATATTGTCAGGAAATCGGATTACATTGGGTTGATTATTAAAGATATACATACGATGGCATGCGACCTTCTCTGTGCACGAATAACCCGACCCATATTATCCTATGGAAGGCGTGAGCAAACGGTTGGGATATGTTCAAAGGTCCGGAATGAGAAAATCGAAACACAATTATTGTGACATCTGTTCCCCAAGTCCACAATCCAGCTCCCAAACCAAACCAATTTCTTCCAAGTTCCAGGAATGGCATCCCAGTAACATCCTGGGGCAGTATCTGGGCGTCTTTGAGCAAGATAGAGAAAGATTCTCACTTTTTTGAGCTTGAGGAGACTTGGATGCTGATTTCAGAGTCAACCTCTCGTCTACAAATGCTTGAGTAAACCCACGTGGAAGTAATGAGCGCCAAAACACTTAGTGCTTTAGCGCCCAGGTTTGTGGCTACCGTACATAGATCATTCGTTTTTTTAAAAAGAACTATTTATTAATCGCAAGTAGGTAAGTCTAAGTGCTAGAGAGCCGGGGCGACTAGGTGTGTATCTTGTCCATCGCACCTCTTCATTCCTCGGTTCTAGGTCATATTCCCGTTTGGGATGGTATAGCTAAAGGTGAGACCTGGTGAGTCACCATCATCTTAGGGTTTTTTTAATACCTTTTAATACGTGTATGTGAAATGCTGGGGGCAGTGCTTGGACTCACAATAGTGGCTGCAAAATAGTGAAAATATATAGTCAAGGTACTTCCACACTCTGCCTGTAAATGGAAGACAGGCCGCCAGGAAAGACCAAGTCCACTTCTCCTTCAACCTGCAAGCCAAAACCCACGTAGCCATAGCGTGATCATAGTGCACCAGCGGTCCCGGGTTTTGTGTTTTGGCTGGTGGAATGGTATAAGTGGGTTCATTTCTCGATCTCGGAGTCATTTGAATCTATGATTTCCTCTCGCCAGTCGGGTGTCACATCTTCAATACTAGACCACGGAACATGATCATTTGTTAGTGTCACTGTCCTTATCAGGTGTGCAACAATTTGCTAGCCCAAGGTATGTCACACTCTTTCTGACCACACTGACAGTATTAGCCTGACACCGCAGCCTGCCATCCCTCCCTTCCCGGATGCACAAAGTAACTAAACACATCTACTTATTTGAAATGAAAAGAATCTACCATTGGTTCTTGGCCGTTCTTGGGTGAGATACTTTCGGTCAAGGAAAGTTCAAATGCAGCCATTGGAATTTCGGGGCGCCTTCTTCTCTCAACATTCTAATTCCTACGTAAGCTATACCCCTGATGCAAACAAACTACTTACTGATCTTTCCTGATCATGGCGATGGCGTGTTTTTTGCAGCCCTCACTATAGCGGAGAATATTTTTTTCGACGATCGGTCGTACACGAGTTCCTTATAGACACCACTGCATACCAGCACATACTCATTGAAACATACATCATGATGTTATCGTCCGACCATGCAGGGAACTTTGGGCCTGTCCGTCAAAAATAGTCTCTGTGAAGATGATTTACATGTAGCCTATGAAGCCTTTCTGAAGACTTGAATAATTACGCCTGGCGTTCGACATCTACCATGCTCTTCACGGGTCTCGATGATGTGAGGGCTTTCATTCCAAAATATCCAAATACGATTCCGCAAAATTGGAGGTCAGTAACCCAATCCGATCCTTGACACATTCAAAATTGCTTGTATTATTCGTGAGTGAATCCTACGATATATACATACCTCGGTAACCATAAGATCCCAATTCGGGGACTTCTCGAAATGCAACACATACACTAAGAACTTCAAGAGATGTACTAACGGTACTATCTCAGAACGACGAGGATTCCTCGCGAAACCTCCTTAGTAGTGCATACAGTAACGACCTGGCACGAGTGGGGGTTCTTCTTATCTGAAAAATAGAACCTCGATGTAACTTTCTATACTATCCATAGAAAAGTTCCGAACTTGAGGCACACAATATCAGTTGACTATATGCCAATGAGAATACTATAGCGGGTTCTGCTATGATTAAAGCACACATTTTCTCCGGACCGTACGGAAAGACTAATAAGGAACAAATGAGGGCCACATATAAACTTGCATTGCCTTGCATGCGTCCCCTCATCTTCAAAACTGGGGAATCATCTTCAAGAAGTCACGATCTCACTGTTTTTCGCTGTTTGTCACAATTCCACATCATAAGTAATAGCAGATACGGTACATACATACTACTCCCGCTGCATTTGAATTCCAACGAACAGATATAGGTTGACAACTTACCGAGAGTTACCGCTTTTCCAGGTGCAGAGACTGCCGAATGAGCTTGTTCATGCTTTGGGGCTAATGAGAGCGGCCCCAAACTATAGAGTTACAGGAGAGTCTCGCCGCAAGTCACACTTTCCTTGATCGTTTGTAGAGTCAGCTTATACAGGCAGGTGAAGGCTCTTCAGGGCTTTTCGGATTACATTCCTAATGAAGTGCATTTCCCAGAGGCGCACAAAGATGAGAGAATTTGGAATTCAATGATGCAGGCACAGTATATTCCCTTAGAGCTGAATTACAGAAGAATCGAAGTGGACATACCAGTACTTAGATTGGGTGTCGGCGTCGGGCGGTACGGTATACATGCATACACATAAAATTGAAAGCCCGATTGATCAGGACATCTAAACCATCAGTTGTGTTTTTCGTTTTGTGCCAAATCGATTGATGCAAACTCGTTCTTTCGTTCATACTTATTACTGGACTTTCAGCTTGCTTTTTGTTTTCTTCGTCGTCGAACCTCTGGCATAATATATTTACGCCCAATCCAGGATGTCAGTTACTCATCAATCTCATATGCCAATGAACAGGTCGCAGATCTCCCAAAAGAAGACCGAACTTTCGCAAATACTGAACCCTGAAGCTGAAGCCCGAGATCAGGGTTTAAGACCAGCAGGGTATCCAGTTCATGGACATATAGAATATCAGAACTACGGAGACGTTAACCTTCGTTTTGAGCATTCGTCTCAGCCGTGGAATCCTAGGAACGGCGACACATTGACATCACACGGATATACAGCTGGATTTTATACCAATAATATGGCGGAACAATGGAGCAGAAATCCAGAGTACATCGTTGAACAAACTGGTGAGTTTAGTAAACACGTTCGAGTCAGGGTCGCTCAATGTTTCCAGCTGATCGCGATTACCCAAATGAGGCGCCTCATGTCGGCCCAGACGCGCTTTTGAACCACAACCATAACCATCTTTCTATGTTTTCTGAATCAGCACAAAATCCCCATTCACATCTGCAGCTTGCAGAGCGTGCTTCGCCGCGAATCCTAGCTCAACAATCTGTTGCCCCAAATCCATATTCATCGACTAGCATTGACAATCAGCAACCCCAAGGGGAACCTTCGAGGAAGAGAGCCACACCACCAGGAACTATAAATTCGTCACAGCCGAAAAAAACTAAGAAGCCACCGCCGAGTGCGTGTCTACGTGACATGTTTTTCAGTTCAATTGTCTCATTCACGTATAGTAGCTCCATCTAAACGTGGTTTTACAAAGAAGAAACGGAGCGAAACTGCGGCTTTACAGGCCCAAAATGGTCAGTGATATTTTTTTTTTTGGAAAGTCCTCCATTTTTACACCTTGTCCACAGCTTATCTCGTCCCAGGTGTAACGTACGTTCCAGGGAAAGACAAAGAACTAAGTTCTGAAAGTATGATGAACTTACTGTGGACCTATGCATCAAATTCATCTCATTTCCTCCTGTTAGATCGTATGCGAATGCTACAAGCAGAAGAGAATCCCGCTTTCGGCGCTGCTACATTGACTCCGGAGCTCCAAACTGCCAGATGTATGTCATCTAAATACAAACCAGAAGATTTTCCTCGATGCGTTTCCTGTACTCGTCGCTGGGCGGGAGATACTTGTCGTTTTCAAGGTATTCGCATATTCATGAAGAACGAGAAGAAGGAAGTTGTTGGCATGAGCTTTGTGAATAATCAGAAAGCGGAAAAGCCTGCCATGGAATTTCCGAACAAGTGGAATGTGGGATTAACCGACAAGGATATACAGTGGACGATGGTAGGTTGCGCTTTCCAGTTATATCTGCATCCAACTGACTAACTATCCCCTATCAGCGGGTCACGGCCAAGCAAGTGTTACCCATTTTACTTCAAGAAAGAAAGCACGTCAATACACAGCAAATCATATACCGACCTCGGGAAAGTGATGTGCGAGCGACTTGCGGTAAGTGTCGAAGACTTACATATAAAAATATTTCTCAGGGCTTCCGCAGATACTTGTATGACTTCTCTGTTCTGTTGCTCTTGGATGTGTCGTCTCTGTGGTCGTGAATCCTGCTCAGATTGCTACGAAGAAGTTCTTGCGCTCACTTCCAATCCTAACGTTGATTTGCCAAATTCTGGTTCACCCGCCTCTCTAGAGCTGGCAGCTTCCCGTCTTGCTGCACAACAGTCTCTCAAAGAAAAACAAAACCACTCGAAGCCATTCTTTCTTAGTTGCACAAAAAGAGCGGAGCATCGAGCGGCAGAATTCACGCCTGTATCAAGGTTTTGTTTACGAGAGTTAGACGAAGCTATACGGGACATGGAAGCGGTCCTGAGAGAAGAGGAACAAGAGAAGGGGGAGGAGAGTCAATGTTTGGATGAACGAGGAGAAAATAGAGAGCCGAATTACACGAGCTCGAGTCCATCAGACAGCACGGGTGTTAGTACCCCTTCCGAGATTGGGGTTCCTATTCCGGCTCTGAATGTCGAAAAAGAAAGGTCGTACACTAATGGACACCAATACCAGGCGCAGCCATCATACTACCATCAGCCATATCGCCCCTATCAACAACTAGCTCAGCAGCCATACGTTTCCCAGTTACAGACTGCACATGCAGATCTCCCTTTAGTTTCGAGCATTGGCTACAATCAACGGGACCAAATCCAATATTCTCTCCAAGAACAATATCGAACTCGATTATCTGAGCTTCCCCACACTCAAGGTTTGCCTTACGAATCCGAATACGGTAGGCATTCATACTCAAACTCGAAGTCACTCCCAGACCACTCGTCATCTACGCTGCAGCCGACGTCATCTCCGTATGTCCTTCCCCAAATAAATCTACAATCTTCGGGTACATCATCCCAAAGTCTCTATCAACCTTTATCTCACCGCTCGGATATCCCATTGCATGCTATTCCGACATATAATTTTGACGCTCTCACTGAAACTATATTCCGGAAAAACTGGAGGAAAGGCACTCCCATCCTGGTCACGGATGTAAGTCAGCGTTTCCGCATTCGCTGGACGCCCGAATATTTCATAAAAGAGTACGGCGACCAAGGTTGTCTGATTATCGAATGCCAAACGGACGTAAACAGGCGTGTCACTGTGGGTCAATTCTTCTCAAAATTTGGGAAATATGCAGGTAGAGAAAATGGTCCAATGTTCGAGGAAATTAGTCTTGGATCTCAGGACAGCCTTCTTCCTGCACCAGACAATGAAGATCGTCTTGGTACCAAGAAGAGCGAGATATGGAAGCTCAAAGACTGGCCCCCTTCGGCGGATTTCAAGATGACATTTCCAGAACTATACGAGGACTTTTCACAGGCAGTCCCAATCCCTAACTACGTCAGACGAGACGGAACGTTAAATATTGCGTCTCATTTTCCGCACAATGCCCTTGCACCCGACCTGGGTGAGTATCTTGGTTTTTCGATAGATTTCTGTCTGTTAATCTTATTCAGGTCCCAAAATGTATAATGCGATGGCGTCCCACCAAGACAGCGGCTCTAGAGGCTCTACCCGACTGCACATGGATATGGCTGATGCAGTGAACGTCATGACCTATGCGGCGGACTGCCCAGACGGCTCAACTGGATGCGCTGCTTGGGATCTGTTTAGTGCGGAAGATTCAGCTAAACTTCGGGGGTACCTCAAGAAGAAATTCCCTGGAGCGCTTACAATGGATCCTATTCATGGACAACAGGTGTACTTGGATGAGACGATGAGGAAGGAATTGGCGGAAGAGTGGGGTGTATACAGTTTTAGAGTTTATCAAAGGCCTGGGGAAGCAGTTTTTATCCCAGCCGGTTGCGCTCATCAGGTAGGTATCCTCATGCTCGAACCTTTCGCAGTAGTAGAACTCTTTTTTCTTCAGGTCTGTAACCTTGCCGACTGTATCAAAGTGGCCGTAGACTTTGTCTCACCGGAGAATGTCCAAAGGTGCGAGCAGCTTACCCAAGAGTTCAGGGAGCAAAATCAGAGCAATGTGTGGAAGGAAGATGTTTTACAGCTCAAGACCATGATGTGGTTTGCGTGGCTTTCGTGTAGCCAGCAATTGGAAGAACGCAAGAGAAGTCGGATGGAAGGTGTATCCTTGACGCGAAGGGACAATCATGAACACAGTAGCGATTGAGCACAAGTAATTTTTTTCTGTCAGCTGCCATAGCTTTTCTTGCGTACCAGCAGGCATTCTTTGCCTTATATTTCATTGCATTGCATCTTTCTTGATTTTGGTGGGTATTGCGATTCATTTATTGGCATCTGTACCACAGTGCATTTGTATGTTCATACCTGTATCAATCATTATTTTGTCTATATACGATGCAGTCTAGTTCTCCCGATACTCAAAGTTAACTACCCCAGAACATACGTACTACTCGATACCATTCAAGATAAGCAGTTGTACAATCCATTCGCTACGCCTCCAGCTCTCCATGGGTATCCTGATGGTGGCCCGTGTGTATGCCAAGTCGAATCATTCATGTTTGTAAGAACGCTATATACCTGCTGCGTACTTACATTATGCAGTGAACATTTACTGTTTATGTAACTAGATGGTATCAAAAATCATATTGAACATACTGCCGTCGAACAAATGAACAAACCTTTGCATTCCACTTCCAATGACCTGCTCAAATAATTATGAAACATATGCATGATGAAAGAAAACAGACTCACTTTAATCGGTTCAATTTCATTAACATACCTCTCCGAAGAGAGGAAGGCAAGGAAAAAATTTGATGATAGATCACCGTAGACCAAGAGTAGTCTGAATCGAGTTACACGGAAGTAGTGGGAGGACCATCTTACGATGAGCCCCAAAGCCAACCGTATGCCGCGAAGTGCACTAAAGGACGCAACCATTCTGACACCTCTTTGAACCCTGATTCCTCCCATACTTGGATCAACATCGTTCTGAGGTCAAAGACGCTTCTAGCGTTCAATGGACCGGGTCATCCGGACGTGGTAAACCCAACCATGGGGTATGAAACAAGGCTGTGAGCCAGGACCAACAGGGGAGTATACGTATGCGTATATGTGCAGAGCTGCTGCAAGCAGGGAATGGCCAACTGTGGGCGCGATAGATGCCTATGCGAGGCGAACGACCGGGAAACCGGTATATAGCAAGAGACCACCTGTGGTAGCATAATAGCGAGGTCCAGATACGGACATGGAGGCCACGTATGCGTTGTGCAAATTTCCTCGCGAACGAGTACCTGCAGAATACGACATTGACTAGCTGTTCCACATCCACCGGAAGATGAATGCGAAAAAGAAGGCCGGGTGGCAACACCACACTGATCTAGAGCCAACCCGCACTCCAGTTAGGAGCACCTGGTGTATGGAAGAGGAATACAGGAAGAGATATCAAGAAGTAATAGCGCCCAAGCTTCATGACAATTTCCAAGCTCGAAGTCCCTATATCCTCGCTCCGTACGAATACGAAGGTCTCCGGAAAAGAGGGCTATCGGGCGATTTTCTGATAAGTCATGTGGCAAAATTATAGCCAGACCCAGCTAGAGCCGATCAAGGAAGCATATACTCAGACCTTAGCCCACTCGCGAAAGAGAACTGTTTAAGTTCTGGACGGGACGAGTGTCGCGGCTTTTAGTCTACGGTGACGGGATGAAAAAAGGAAAAGAAATCGATGGACGATTTATGTACCAGTAGCTGACGTAAGGTCACACGAGGTTTGATTGATATTGATTGCACATACTTACATCGGTTCAAAACGTTCATCAGGCCTTCAACTTATCGTTTGTGCTGTCACTCCACCCAACACTACATCATGATAGCACAGCCTAGTAAGTGTAAGTTATAAGTATATCGTATACATTTTGCTAACGCAGTATGTATCTTTTGAGTATCTGTTGACTGTAGGTGAGTCGATGTTTTCCCCTGCTTTCCTGTGTGTTATATATTGATTTTCAGATATTTAATATATATACTTTCGCATTGCGATCGCAGGTCATCGACGGATTCTCGAGACTACGTCCTTTCTGTTCTCAGTGCTGAAATCTTATTCAGGAATCATTCGTCAATTGTAATGCGGAGTTCCGAGCTCAAGTACGCAAAGAATTCTTGGAAGTGACCAGCGCCGCAATAGCATAACATCGCCTCATCCGTTCGAACTCAGAATTTTCGCACAAGGATACTTATGCTGGTCATACAATTTGGGATTTCTGCATCATGATACAATGCATGTGTATAAGTCAAGAACTAGTACCCTTGTTTTGTATGTTCTTTATCCTTAGACTCTATTTGATTCTGACCCCAGTCTGGTAGGTCCTTGATGATTCGATCGATGGCATGTGCTTCCAATTCCATATACCAAACACGGTCATTAGCTCTCCTGATATTTCTTGTTCGTGAATAGTCAAAAGCTCTTCTGCCCTAGTATCTCATTCATCCGACTAACTCCAGGCTGTTTTCATCATATCTTTTTTCCCATTCAATCAATCTATTCCCGGAACCGAGCGCCTGGCAGTGAGGTAGCTAGAAGTGGTAGTCTGAAATGGTTATTTGCCTGAGGCTTCCTCATGGAGGTACCAATATTCAAACCTGTCTTACTAGTAGTTGCGTGCCTACCCGCCCATCGTACAACGGACAGGGTAGACGGGTAGAATTGGCGAGGTCGAACTTCCTATCTGACCAATGGCAATTTTGATTCAATTCTTCAATTTTGAGTACCATTCCCGTGCTGAAGGTCTCACATGCGATACAAGCTTGCTCAAAGACTGGACCAGACTCGGGAAATTATCCATAGTCCATGTTGCTGAGGTGCCTAATCGCAGGCTACAAAGGTACGCATGTTTCGAGTCTTCAAAAATAACATTCGACGACCATTACTTCGGTTCCGTCTTCGACTCGCATCGTCGTTGTCATTGGTTCTCTTATAGCCCTATTCTATCTATCAACTATCCCGATGGCGAAAGACAGGGTAAGTACTAACTGCAATCTTGAATAGATTTAAAGTGAATCAAGCGTACGTAGGTCAGAATCGTAGTCATATATGCTGTGTATTATACTCATGCGTAACCAAGAAATCGAGCGACGAGTTGATCATGAGAGAAATCCGCGGCTAGTCGACTATTATCGGGTAGTACAGGATCCCGCTCAAAACGGAAAACGGGTTTCGAATTCCAGATAAGTATGAGTTTGGATTCCTGATAATGGTTACCTGCTGCTCCTGGATCCTTGTCTGAAGTCTAACTTTGACTGGTTCCTTGGAATCAGGGGAAACGGGATATCATCATGGGAATACACAGGAAATTTCATTCGCGCATCAAAATTTGTAGACATCTGTGCGGGGAGCTTCACTAGATGGAAGGAAAGGGTAACTAGCTCAAAATAGCATCATGAGACGTTTTTTCGGTTTGTTGGCAATGGAAGACAGGGCGAATAGAGATATACACAATGCTTGACACAATCTGAAAATGGCCGAGAAGGAAGTAACGCCGATCCAGATTCGATTCCGGCGGGTGGATCACCAAAAGATAAAGGCAGTTTGCCGATCCCTTCTTCCATTACTGTCATGGTGGAAGATAATATGCTGAGCTCAGGTGTTCTTTCCCCTACGACTGTTCAACTTTCGACGACCACCCTTTGGCTTGTACATCCATTTAAGGAAGTGTTTTCGCACAGTCAGCAGTCGTTGAGCATAACCAATAACTGTTTTACCCTCCCTCCGAAATTTGCATTCATCGTACAAGTCCAGCCACGAGGGTGGTTCACGAAGGAAAAAGCGATACTTAGTCGATTTTTGCTCTACAAGAACGCTGTCAAAGCGTCCTTTTGACTACCAACTTTGCTGGACCAAATGATACACGTAGATCGGAATCAGCATACAGCGGTACTTTCGTCGCATTCCAAGCAAAATCTTGTACTCCCTGTCGAGAAACAGCTCCGGGATTGGGCCGAGTCAGTTCCGCAAAAGCCAGCCAGAATTTTGTCCCCTTCCCAGCCGGAAACAACCCTTCCGGGGCCTACCACGCCCAAGGACAACCAGCCAATAGCCGCTAATCCAGAAGCTCCTTCTCCATCCGCCAGTCCTGCCGACGGAAATTCGGCTTCTCCCAACAGAGAACATAGCAGCTCTTCGCTGTCTCCTATACCTGACACAGCTCACAGCTCCCCTCCTCCTCCAACCACGAATTCCTCCAATAACGAAGCTGCTCTCGCAGAGCCGCTGCTAGACGACAAGGAGTCTCGTCAGTCTACGCCTCTGAGCGAGCTTTCACCCCCGCCCGATGACGACGACCCTCCGCCGGACGAGAACAAGGATCCGGAAAATTTCGCTGACGATGCGATAACAAAGAAAGAGTATTCAGATGTGGAGGTCAAGTTTTTAGAGAAGTCCTCCTTATCAACAAATCCGTATCCCTCTCGCTCATCAGATTATGCTCCCTCACCTTCTACCTCTCCCAACCATACCTTGTCCCATCCCAACGGCAAAGACCCGAAAGTTGCTACCATCCTCGAGCTGAATTCCGAACTGTTCAAGTACGTTCCGGTGCTGGTCGATCACAAAACTGATAATTGATCATACTCTTATATAGGATTTTACTAGAACTCCAGGCACGTGGAGTGAGCCCTTCGGACACACGATTTCAGCAGTAAGTTTAGCCATCTCCTTGCCCTTCGATTACCAGCGCCTGATAACCTAAATTGTCAGCTTTTCAACCCGATTGCAAAGCAACCTCAACTACCTCGCGACCGCAGCTGACCGACCGGTACGTGTCGTTGAACTATCTATATCTTTTGACCTTATTGTTTGCTGGACCAGAGCAATCAATCCTCGATAACTTACCCCATGATGGAAGCACCACCACTCATCGACATTATTGCTATGGATCGAATACAACAGCTGTACGCCGACCTTCCTTCCGTTTTCACAAAAATCATGCCTCGACGTCCCTCACTGGGGGCAGGTATACCCAACAACAATCACATGGGCATGAACTTTAATCACTTGAAACGCGAACGAACAGACGAAGGTTCGCTTGACATGACGGCACATAAGCGGCGAGACACAGGCGAGGGTAAAGTCAATAACAATGGTATGATGATGCCCCCGCCTTCGTTGCCATTGCAAGATCAACTGTCAAATGGAATCTCTTCTTCCCCATCCCTTTCGACTGGAAACGGCTCGTTGCCTATATCAATAGCCCCACAGACTTCCGTCAGTGCAATGTCAGGCATGATTCCACCTACTCTTGGTCAGGGTATGAGTGGTACCGGCTCTCTACCCGATGCAGGCATGTCGGAGGCGCAGCTGAATCAAGCAGTACGAGAACAAAGGATGGCAAACATGCGAGCTCAACAGCAGCGCCCAGGCGGACTGCCTGGAATGCCTTCTACTCCTCAGCCCCAACAAGGTGGTCGACATATGTCGCCACCCTCCGCCTCCATTGCTGCATCATCTAATCTGCAAATATCTCCAACATCGTCAAATCACAGCGGACCATCCACTGTGGTGCCTGGCGGAGGGGGAGGGGGAGGGGGAGGCTTATCATCCGTACAGCAAATGCAGCAGCAAGCTTATATGCTTCTGCAAATTCAACCACCTCACCCGGTATTACAGTATATGCATCGTATGATACCCAATTTCAGCTCCCTTTCGTATCATGATCAAGCAAGACGTATTTTTCAGGTGAATTTCTGTATCCATTTCTGACATTTCGGTTATCTATCTTTTGGAAGCTGCTAATTCATCAATCGTAGGTTCTACAATCGCGGCAGCAGCAGCAGCAGCAACAACAACTCCACCAACAACTTCAGCAGCAGCAGCAGCAACAGCAACAGCAATCACCGCCGCAGTCACTTCAACCGCAAATGAACGGTATACCTAACGGTGTCTTCCCTATTCACACCAGTCCTATATCCCCTGTGGCCCAACAAGCTCAGATGAATCCAATGATTTTGGCCGGTGGACAGGGAGGTATGAACCCTGGGCCTAGCGCTGGAAATAGCGCCGGAATGAGTGGGGGTGGAAACAACATAAACAATATGGGAATGAACTCGATGACGCCTAATCAAAGACAGCAGCTTATGTTGATGCAGCAGCAGCGCGGTGGTGGCAGTATGGGATCGGGAGGCATGAACCCTATGAATAACATGAACAACATGAACGGAATGTCTTCTCAACAGTATGCTATGCTACAACAGCAGCGCCAGCAACAACAGGCTCAGCAGGGAATGTCCCAAGGTGCTATCTCCCCCACGCAATCGCATCACGGTGGTGGGAATGGTTCGCCTATGATACCTGGAAGCGATCTAAACAACTTCCCTGCGCTGCGGTCGAATGCCGCTATTCCAGGCATTGCGAGGAGCGCGCGATCGCCGCCGGATGGCGGTATAGGTGGTGGAGGTGGTGGTATAGGTATAGGTGGTATATCTGGTTCTGGACCTGGAAATCAATCACCGATGACTCCTCGGATGCCGGCGAGAGGACCTTCGATGGGACAAGACGAGTTCGCGCGCATGATGGGTGGCAGCGTGGGACCATCACCCAGAGGTGGTATGATGTCAGGTTCAGGGCCTGGTAACTTCACCCCACAACAAATGCAAAACTGGCAACAGCAGCAGATGGCTGGTGGCATGCGCCCTCCAAGTGCACATGGCGGCGGGTACGGTGGAGGTGGAGGTGGAAGTATGGGAGCGCCGTCGCCCGGCAGTGCAGGAGGTGGATTTGGGTCTGGCAGTAGTGGCGGTATGGGTTCCCCTTCTTATCCGTTCCCCACTCCTTCACCAGGATCAGGCCATCCGGGCGACCTTTCATCTTCCAATCTAGGTCTAGGTATGCCCCGGCATATGTCCGCCACGCCAGGACCTGGGCAGCAGATGCGAAATCCGAACATGAACATGAACGGGATGAACAACATGAGCAATATGAACAATATGAACAACATGGGCATGGGCATGGGTATGAACATGAATAGTCCAATGAGTGCGGACCCGTTTTCTTTCATGTCGAATGACATTGACTCGTTCAGTTGGACTCAATGAGATCTTTATTATAGGTTCCTAGCGTTTCTTGCTCTGCTTGCTCTCAATCGTTGCTGTTGTGCTCGATGTATTCTCTTTGTTATTCTTGTTCGTTTTCGTCTTCTTCATCCCTACCCTCTCCATTGGTATTCACAGCTATTTTATCACCGATTTTGGTTGTTTATTCTACTCTTCTCATCTTTTCACATCGTTTTACCTTCGCTACCTTCTCCTCGATTGTTACTGTAAAATCTTCATCCATCGAATGATTTACCGCTTTCTCGACTCTTTATCAGTAGAATGTATTTGCATTGTGCCCTTCCAATCGTACAACTATCAAGCTATAACAGAGGATCTGTACGTATAACATGTATAGACTTACTGTAGAAAGCCAAAACTGTCCAAAAACTTCGGCCGTCTAGCCGAGGTCTCAATGCATGCGATAGCGATATTGTAAGACAACTACACCTAAGGAAGAATCATCACATTTGTCCTCAGTTCTCGTGAATAATGTCAGTTCTGCCTGCCAACGGAAATAATTGTACAAGGTCGACGAATCAGGCCAGAATCAGGCCTTGAGCCGTCACGGCGATCATCTCAATAACTTGGCCCAAACAGCGATGGCCTTTTCTAATCTGTCCCATCACGAAAAGGATGCATTCTTTTCTCTGCTAGACGAGTACGTTCTTTTGACGACTATCTTTAACTTTGAATTAGTTCCAAACTTTATTCGCTTGCTCACACAGATATTTCCAATCTCGCCCTGAGCTCGCAACTAAATTGCAAGGTGCATCTGGAAACAATGATGATGGATCCGGAGTCAACGTCAGCCAAGTTGCTGGCCGCGTAGCTGCTGCTGCCTCTGCATTTAATAATGCTCCTCCACCAAGTCGGCACGCGCCTCCTAGGAATCTTGAACCTCCAGCCGGTCTTGTTTCAAAACAAGTGCGTCTCTGCTGTACTCCTTCTACCAGATTTTGTTTGACATTTGATCTCACAGCGACTCGGCGACGTCGACACCTCATCGAAGAAAAGCATGCTAGTTTCTGGCTTGTCACGGAAACAACCCATTGTCCACAACACACCCATTGCTCCCCCCGCCTTCGCATCGAAGAAGAATAATTTCGCGCCTCCCCCGCCACACAGAGCTCCAGAACCAGAGCCAGAACCGGAACAAGAGGAGGAACAGGATGAATGGGCCGAGGCGTTGTATGATTATGTTTCGCAAGTGAGTTACATATCGTTATTTGTCCTTGCCATAGAAAATTGACCACGATGCTGTAATCTCGATAATGATAACCAGGATCCCGCAGATCTTCAAATACGGGAAAATCAACGAATATTGGTAACTGAACGAACATCTAACGATTGGTACGCGCGTGTTTCCTAATATTTCTTGCAGCGCTATGACTACTATCTAACGTACCCAATTCATTCACAGGTGGACAGGCGAAGTGGATGGAAAGAGCGGATTGTTCCCCGCTACATACGTGAAGCTCTTGTGAATTTTGAAATTGTAGGGCACTCGGATTGTACTTGGTAATTCGCGTCTATCGTCAGGTCTAACGGTCAGACCTTGTAACTCCTTATAGTAAACGATGATTGAGCAGATATCCTTGAAGTATCTTCGATTCGAAGTGTAATGGAGGCACTGCAGAGCAAACGCGAAACTCCCATTCAGAGTTCAAAGACCAGGACGACAGGCCAGACGCTGACCTACGCTGACGCATAATCTAGATTATTGGGGCTATGCAGCAACTTCTATCCTCAGCGTCGTCCGACCTCTCCACTCTCATATCATCTCCCTAATCACTCGTGACTCAGGACTACAAATATATCTTGAATGCAAGAGAAAGTATTGGACCGACGAAGATCAAGAGTGTCACTATTAGTACTGGGGAAAATTATGGGCGTATTGGCAACAACCTGGCTCAACGAGGGTACTTTTTCATCATCTCCTAAAACCTAGCAGAAACGATCAGATGATACATACTTAGATTACTCTATTCCAGTTGAGTTGATACTGGAACTCACTTTTTGCATACATAGATCCTGCATCATTCCCTGCCATACCAGTTTCAGTATCAAGTTAACTGAAATTTATCCTTTCTCAAGCAAAGTGCAGTTGGAGCCCAGAGTGCCAAGTGTGGCCTGAAAGTAACATTCCCCAACACAGAAAGTTGTGTCCAACTCTCAGCCTCAGCAACTGCCAGAAGGTATTTGTTGGTGAAGAACTGAGGCTATGTCAATATATGTAGCATTCTTCATAGAGTGAACACGAAAAATTATTAAAAAACATGCACAATGACGACACCAGTAGGGTTCGAACCTACGCCCTCAAAGAGGAACAGATATGCAAATTCAAATCTGTCGCCGTAACCACTTGGCTATAGCGTCAGTGACATGTCACATTACAAAAAGGGAGATTTATCGGCGCGTTCGGCCGAAAGATGAAAAACACTTGCATTAATGGCGAAAAAGGACAACTAAAAAGACGACTGCAGAAGTAGTTGGATACTGGTAAAAGATGGTGGTAGTTGGATACGAGTAATGATACAAATAGAAGGAGAGAAGAAAGATAGAAAATACTGAGATAAAGATAATGGACATGAACTTTTTTTTTGGTTTATTTCTGAAAAAACGTGCAACGAAGCGATTTATCAAAATTACCAGCACCACGGAAAAACAGTCAATAGGCAAGTGCTGAAACGTACCAATCTACGCCTCTATCGGTGGTAGAAAAATATTGTGCGCCCTGAGGGCTGCTTCGAGAGCTTCTGATTTTACCTTGAGCATCTCATTCTCCGTCTCCAAATCCTTCACACGAGTCTCAAGGAACTGCTGATGTTCCAGCTTCCTCTTCCGACTCTTTCGCGCCGCCAAAGTGTTCTGACGACGCTTCCACTCGATGAGCTCCTTTTCTGTGGCATTGAGCGGCGGCTGTTCTTCCGCCGCGTCATCTTCAGGGGAAAGCGCACCACCAACAGATGGATTTGGTATTTCGTCATCACCGAACGCCTGTATCCTGGAGCGCTTGCGTTTCTGAGACTTCAAAAACGCAGCAGGAATTTCCTTGCGGGAGGTCGCTGAAGGTGTAGCATACTTCCTCGCCTGAATCGGGGCATCGACAGGGACAAGGGACTCTGGAGTTACATTCTTCCGGGTTCCTGTAGCATTGGACCTCCGACCTTTGCCCGTTTTGGGGGCAGGATCAGATGTTGTGGGTACTGCAGGGTTCCCGGTAGTACTTCCGTCGAGTGAAATGGGGGTTACGATATCGGAAGTAGTAGCAGATGCTGAGGTAAGTTCTGGTACGAGTTTTGGCAGCTCGTAAGCCTTGAATAGTACCTCTTCCGCCAACTCCGGTGATTCGAGGAGCTGATACATTGACAGGGAGCTGTCACTAAACAATGGAACGCCCGTATATTCGGAGCCGTAAATTCCAAAGTCATCAGACAGATCGTTCATGATCGGTGTGTCAAGGTTAGGAGTGAGAGGGGAATTATTGGTGGAGGGCGACATGTTGAACTCGTCGCAGGGAGAAAGTAAAGGAGAAACGAGGAAGTCATCGAATCGAGCGGACTTTTGGAACTGGGGGGAAGCTACAGCAATTCAGTATGTGTACCTCAACAGTGGGAAAAAATAGAATTTACTTAGCAGCGTCTCGACCACACTAGATATGTCGTACGAAGGAACTTCGCCAGCCAACGGGGCGGTTGGGGTTTCGGTCATTTTCAGGATTGATGATGTGTCTCCCGTCATTAAACTTTTGGTAGACTTTTGTTGGATAGTTGTCATGGTTAAATACGAACGATGGAGCGATAAATACTCGATAATCGGTACAAGTATAAGCGGGGAGTTGTTTGTTGTTTTTCGAGGTTGTTTGAACGAAGGCCATGGTGGGCGACTAGGTCAGAGGGGATCTGACGAGCAAATTTACGAAGACATAGGAAAAAGGGTTGGGAGCTTGAAAGATAGCTTTCAAGTAAAGTGCAGGTCCATTGGAAATAGACGTTGAGTGCGTTGTAGACGCAGGATATCACAATTGAGTGGCCATTTCTGATTTATGGTGGTGGTAAGAGGACAAGATATGAAACGAAATTTTTTTAATTTACACAGCTCTTGCCCGAAAATGATCCGACGCAGCCCAGCTCAGCCCCCGATAATCGCGCTGGCAACCCTGAGTAGTCTCTTTCCCTGGGTGCATTCTGTACTGCGACAGCTGATAGGATGACTGGAAAGCAGCTGGAAGCATGCTTAGAATATTTGAGAAAGTAAAGGCTGCATTCTACTGTCTAATGACACATGTTCTATTTAATCCACACAGCTACCATTGGTTTTCAATTCATCGCCTCCTCGATCTGTTTCCGCCATCGATACTGGATATCAATCGCCTCTCTGAATATTTTATATTTGGCTTCAATTAGTTTTTTCTCTTTTCCGGATGTCGCAGGCTTGACAATAGTTCCGGGAGGAGTCATTTTCACCTGCGGTGAAAGAAAGAAAGAATTGAGTGGGAATTTGAGCGGGAATATGAGAAAAGAGTCAAATTATGACTCGACTCACCATGATATCCCAGAGAAGTTCGCCTTGTTGTTCTTCGCTCATGGTCTGCACACCCTTTTGCGCTGCCTCTGCAGCAAATCTACCAAGCATTGCAGCTCCAAGAGGCACCGCACCGCCCTCGTCGAAGGGTAGCACAACGGGCATTCCGCAGGTATCTGCGAACAACTGCATCATCGGAATATTCTTTGCCTGGCTACCACTCATATAAATGGAGGTAATGCTGTGCCCTTTAGCGTTCATCTCGTCAACAATGTGGCGAGTCTGAAGAGCAATTGCTTCGAGAGTGACGTTATATTTCCGTGCAAGGTCGTTGAGCCCATCGTCCTATGAAGGAATCAACGGGTAGCAATACACAATAGGTGCAAAAGCTCACAAGTGTAAGGCCAACAAAAGAACCTCTCATTCGAGGGTCGGCAATGGGTGACCTGTTACCTGCATATCCCTTTGAGCACAGACAGTTACTATTATGTGAAAGCTTACCATGGAGATCTGGATAGAAATGCATATCTCTGGTCAGTTCAGTCAAACTCTCGGCGTTACTGTCTTTCTTCATCTTCTGAAGGAGGTCCTGTAAAACTAGTCCACATCGTCATCAATATATGTATCCGGAGGATATAAAAAGCAACACTACGAACTTGCGAAGATATTGGATTTTTGCTCCTCAGCCATCTTCTGAAGACGAGGGTAGGCAGGATGAGTTTTGATCATAAAGTCAATGAGCTGTCGTGTATTAGGTTATATAAAGTCGAGAAACGAAAAGAGTTCTGTTACCTGCCCCGTGGACGATTGACCCCCTTCGTTCATCCACCATCCTTGGAAAACCGGGTCCTTGCGTATGCGTCAATTCAGTGATTGAGGTATTGAATTCTTATTCAACCTTGTATGGTCCCCAAACACCGTTCACGAATACACCCTCTCGGCTCTGAGAGAGACGTAAGCACAAATTTTATTCAAAGAGGAATAAAATCTACCTGTACGATATGGCACGTACTCGTGCCAGCGCAAGCAGCAAGACGATGTCGAGACTCATCTATGGAAGGGATAGCATCAGAGAGCTTGCCGTCTTCCTTATATCGTCCGGCGACAGTTCCCAGCCATCCAGCATATCTACAGCACATAAGCAGGGATGCAAAAGATACTGTCGGGTTTGACTACAGACGTACGCGTCGATGACAGCACTACCAACGGGTGTACCTTCAACGAGACCAAATTCCTCCGCAGCTTGTTTCGAAAGTCCGTTTCCGACTGGCTTACCAGCAGTTAATACCTCGCCGTTCGCAGCTCCCAGCTGCATGTAATTGGTTTGAACAAGCTCCTCAAGACCGATTTTCTCGAAAAAATCGGCTTGCCAGCCGCTCTTGGGTACGAAGGAACATTTGCATGTAACGGAACAGCAAGATCTCGTACTATCTTTTGTAGCACGATAGGTCAAAAAGTCCGGTAGATCGAAAAATTGGCAACGCGTAAATAAGGAAGGTTCCATATGGTTTTTGAGCCAAAGTGTTTTAGGAATTTCCATCTCAAGCTGTGATTCAAGTCTGTGTCAGGATACATGGACCATCTTTTGTTAGGAGCACTTACGCTCATCGTTCCACCAACATAGTCCAGGACCACTGATCCCGTACTGTTAATCAACTCCGCCTCCTTCTCCGCTCGATGATCTGCCCACAAGATCACATTACGATCACCTTTCTGTCCTAAATCCTTGCCTTTGGTGACAACAACCGGGTCACCATTGAAGTCGGAGACTGCAAGTGAACAGGTTGCATCGAAAGAAAGACCTTTGACTGAAGAGGGTTGAATTTTTGATTCAGCTAAACATTTTTTAATGCAACTTGAAATCGAATCCCAGATGTTGTTAGTGGACTGCTCGAAGATGCGGTGATCATCGTGATCACGCCAAGTAGTTGTTTCTTTGGTGTGGGATGCGATAGTTTTCCCATGGTCGTCGACGAGAACGGCTCTGGCAGATCCTGTGCCGACATCTACACCAATGTAGTAGCTCATGGTGGTCGTGGAGTTCGCTTTTTGTGGGAGCGCAAATATTCAGGCCATGAAGTCATAATCTTGTTCCGGATTCCGGTAAACGCCCGGGCAAAATTTAGTACAAACGAAATTTACTCGACTAAAACTTCTGCATATTGGGTTAAAAGTGGATCCATTTTGAGTAGCACGTCAGCTTCCTTCTCTACCGTTGTGGCCACAACCAAACCTCCACTACTTTTTACAATGAGGAACATCCCAGCAGGATAGGTCGATTTCGTGCCTAGCGTAGTCCCCACTGATTTCACGTTAGATCCCAACCCAAAGTCCAGTTTCGTCAAATCGTATTTTGACCAATTCGTCGACCTGCAATCTCCCTCAAGGACAATCCTATGGGTATAAGGTTTCGTCGCCTCAACCTTCGACTCCAGAAATGCAACCCTTGAAGCTATTGTCTCCGGTCTTGACTCGTCCTGGATTGTTCTGCGAATTATCAAAGCGACGTCGGACGTAGCTTTGAGGGTAGCTCCTAGAAGATCTGCTCGCGGAGCATATACAGCCAGTGACAAATTCAAGTTACCGAAGAAACGTGTAGGGCTTCCAGCTCCTAGGCCCAGTCTCTCTCGTCCATCGACTGCTACACCCAATGACTCCAATTCAGCGTCGTTATTAGTGAATAGCATTGATTTAGTGGGGATTTTATGTCGTGCGCGCGTCATTGCACCCCAAACCAGAGCCGTAAATGCATCTGCACTGGATATCCAGGATCTGACTGGATCCTCGCTATTGAGAACAGCTATACAGTCGGTTTTCAATTGTGCCAAACTCGCGTTACTGATGAACCATCTCAGTCCGTCGACACGAAGAACAGGCAGTGGCGGAGGAGTTGAAGAAGGAGGAAGAATCAGGATGCCTGGCATCATTGAAGGCACCCCGGCAGGTGTTGGCAGGTTGAGGTCACGGGACCATGATTGGGGAAGAACAAGATCGTTCGAGTCGCCTCGGGATAATTGAGCCCAATTCTCAAGAAAATCCATGTAAGAGGTGAGATCTGCCATATGGTGATGCATGGAGGTAATCATCACTACAGTCCCACAAGAAAACTAATCTCATGAAACTCTGTAATATGTATTACCCAGTTAGAAACGTGCTCACCAGCGTCAACTTGACCCCAAAGGGTGTCTGAGAGTCATCCAGAGCGAGGAGATCGCCTGCAGAAAGTCCGTCTAAGGTATGCTCTGATTCCATATAGGATTGCCTTTCTACTTGCGTAGCGAAGGTAGCTCCTCGACCGTCACAAGCTATAGTGATGGCGGACGCGTCGCCGGGCGATTTATGAATGGTCCCTGCGACGGGTGGATAGAGTTCTAATGCTTCTGCAAGAGAGGCCTTTAGCTTTGCCACTATAATCTCGAATTCTTCGTAGATTGCTGAGCTCGACTCCAAATCCAATGCAGGTATTATTTTGAATAGAATAGGCATTCGCACGTTTATCGGAGGCATCAGAAGGTCAAGCGGGTAAAGACGAATGGGTTCTAGGATTGGGGGAAGGTGTCGTTTCTTGGATGGCTTGATCAGTTCAGTGTCGATTGCTGGTTTGTACAGGGCCTTGAACTGGTCGCCGGACATACTTTCAGCCTACTGAGATCGTAAAGAAGGATGGGATACTGGTATTAGGAGATACTCAAGATAAAGAGTTCCCACCCGGGCGATGCATCATGTGCGATATTTACTTGTTCGATTTGACATCGCCGTGTGCATCAGACTGCATCAAAACAGAAGATTCCTTGGGATATGCCGACTACGAGAAGACCGAGGTAAGAAGGAAGACTCCTTGGGTTCGAAGTTGACGCCAATTCGATCTGAATCAAAACCATTAGCGTTGAACTCTGAGCGCCACCCGGAACACACAAATGACCAAGTCGCCGCTGATACGCATAAGCAAGAAGGTGAATGTTACAACAGAATGTTCGGTAATCACACAAGAGCACAGGTAAGACAGTTGAAGTTAGAATAGCATGAATTTTAGCGTGCGTGAAATACATATATGCCTAGTACATGGAAGAGACAGTGAACCGGGTAATTTAGTCTGCTGCTGCTGTCGCCCGGGCTAAAACAAGCACTAAGCATCTTCGAAGCGACAAAAAAGCTTGTGTATACGCACTATAGATCAACTGCCGGCTGTGATGAACTATACGCTTGATATGGCCTTCCTTCTCCAAATGTTGGATGGCACGACGTGCGAGACTGCCATTGACTTTTAGACGATCGATAAGGGTAGATACGGAGATCATTCGGAAGGTGGGGACTTCCTTCACGATACGGTCAAAGAGGACTTTATCAACGGCGACAGCATGTTGGGCCTTGTCCTTGACCTTTCCCTTCGACCACTTCTTCTTCTTTGCTGCTTTTCCTCCACTGGAGGTGGGGGCCGCTGCTTTAGCTTTGGCCTATATAAAGACGAATAAAGTCAGAAATTTGAAGGAAAAACATCATCCGATTCCAAAACGCTGAATCCATCCTTTTTCCATCATTGAACGCAGAATCTCGTTGTCGATCGAGTTCAAGCAGATCTCCCGAGTCGATTCGCGCAGCAAGAGCGCAAAATTGTAACAATCACCCACCATTTGGAGAAGATTAAGGTGTTTGGGAATGCTGAGGCCGCGCTGCAGTTCTCTATGATATCGCTTACTCAATTTTCACACAGATGGGCATCTTATCTTATCGCTGCTTACGTTAGTATTACCACGTCGTTTGTCGCGTCGAATAGCGTCGAATACATTCCCGTTGCTATTGACCAGCTCACCATTCCGAGTCGCGTAGATTGGCTGGCAGTATGCTTTGGCTCCTACTGCTCCCTCTTCCACTTCCAGCCCTAGGGGTTGTCGAAAAGACATTGGGTATCGCGCCCTACTTGGTTTCTAAATATGTTCCTTCCAGATCAAATACGTGGACCTGTTTGGACGGCTCGCAAGAAATTCCTTGGGATTATGTGAACGATGATTCGTGTGATTGCGCTGATGGAAGTGATGAGCCTGGTATATCCCCAACCTTTGGACTCTGTTGCCACCATCATTGAATACATTCCCGAAGGAACTGGTGCTTGCCCAAATCAATCATTCTATTGTCAGAACGAAGGACACATTGGCTCTTTCATTCCTAGTTCAAGGGTGAGAGATGGACTTTGTGGTGTGTCTAACCATGTGCGCTTTCAGAGACAGTGACAGAACCTCCTATTAGAACCAAACTGCTGCGATGGGTCAGACGAACGCCCGGGAGTCTGCAATAATGTTTGTCAAGAAGTAGGCCAGGCTTACAAGACGAAGGTTGAAGAGGAAACAAAGATCCGGAAGACGGTCGGTCTACCTCACTGATGGATCCATATTCCTGACATCGTTCGAGCAGGGATCCAAAATTCGTTCAACGTACATTGCGTATGCCCATAAGGAAAAGAAACGCTTAGAAGAAGTTATCGAGACCTCTACGGCACAAATTACTGCTCAAGAAAAGGAAGTTGCGCGCCTCAGAGGTTAGTCGTACCTGTCGGTATTAACTCAACACGCTCTGACTCGTATGCAGATATTGCTGAACGGGCTGAATCATTATCTGCCGCTGCCCTAGAAATGAAACAGCAGTCTCGTGAGTTTAACCTGTTTTACTTTCTCTTGCTGTAATGTCATTTGAATTCACTCAACTAATAGCTCTCTACACCTCGCTGATCACGCATTCAAACGCTTTGAAATCTTTACAAAGGGAACACAGGAAACATCTTCAACGCGAGAAGGAACTTAGCAACATCTTGGATGCCCTCCGTACTGGATATAATCCCAACTATCAGGACATGGCAGTCCTCGAAGCCGTCCGCGGATGGGAAGAAATTGCCGGTCTCCCTCACATCAACGACGTTGGAAAGGATTCAGTTTCTGATGAAGAAGCGGGTGTTGAAGAAGATACTGTATCTGACGTTGCACAAAGCAAGGAAGAAGTGGATGATGAAATGTGGTCGGCGGAGGAGCTCGAGAACGACTTGGACGATCTCCTCAACTCGGATTATATCTCTCTCCTTTTAGAGCACGATGAGTACGTGCAATCTCCACCCGAAGGATCTGTCCGTGAGTTCTTCCGTCTTTCTTTCCAACGCCATCTAACTGTGAGTAGTTTTCGATATCGCTTCTTACCTTCCCGATTCCGTTGTCCCGCAATACGAGGAGTTCAAAGAAACTATTCTTTCCTTGCTCGTAAGCTTTGGCATCATCAAAAGTGAAACTTCAAGCTCTACAGGTACGTTGTGTTGCTCGAATACACCCGTAGGAAGTGACTCACTCGTAGCTCATTAGATACTTCCCGCTCACGTCAAGTCCTCACTGACGCTGAGAATGAGCTGAACAAAGTTAAAAAAGACAAAGAAAATGCAGAGAATGACCTCAAGGAAATATTCAATATCCATGGCTACGGGCTTGAAGGTGAATGGAAGAAACTCGACGGTACTTGTCTCAGGACAGAGAATGGAGAGTAAGTCTGTTATCGAAGTTTTATGCGTCCCGTTCAATCCGCCCTTCGTAGCTACACATATGAGGTTTGCCTCTTCGGTGAAGCCAAACAGATTCCCAACAAGGGAGGATCTACTTTCAGTCTAGGGTCGGTTTCTCTGATTCACTATTCAAATGCCCGGACTTATATCTTTTGTTCAGGAAATTTGCTTCCTGGAACCCGTCGCCAGATGTTAAGCCTGGGGAAGAAGCCTATTATCAGAAACAGATATACAATCGTGGAACTAGATGTTGGAATGGACCCGAGCGGAATGTTGTGGTACGAAATCATCATTCTTCGATTCTGAGTCTACGTTGTCCCTGATCCCCGATATTACATAGTTGTTGCTTAGCTGCGGTACTGAAAATACCCTCAATTCCGTTGTCGAATTGGAAAAATGCGAGTACCAATTCACAGGGACAACGCCAGCTCTGTGCCGACCTTTGGACAGCTTTGAAGGAAGGAATGGAAAGAAATCCAACGCTGGAAAGGATGAATTATGAGTCGGACAGAACTGTGATCGGAGAATTGAGATAAATTCGTAGTGGGTATCTATCAATCACCACTTGCATTTTCACGTAGATTCTACATATGATATGGATTCATCCGCATGCTCCCTTGATGACCTATGATTTGAGACTCCTACCACCTCCTACCTTTTTTTTCACATGCAGAAGGGCTTCACATGCAATGGTTAGCCCTGATTTCGGAATTCAAAAAAGCCTTTGCCTCTGCACAAGCTTTCACGACAAAACTGTAGTGTTGAAGCACTGTACATAGTACCCCGTATCGCCTGACAGAGATAAGATTTACTCAGAGTGACTCCCGACTTCGTCATACTGTA
Organism: Lentinula edodes; assembly: GCF_021015755.1. Classification (NCBI taxonomy): domain Eukaryota; kingdom Fungi; phylum Basidiomycota; class Agaricomycetes; order Agaricales; family Omphalotaceae; genus Lentinula; species Lentinula edodes. Next base: position 692,578 of record NW_025764321.1, read on the forward strand.
TTGCAGTATGAGAAACCAGTTGGAGAATGGCGCTACACCTTCTATCCTCGGTCTTCAACCAGCTGCATTGTACAAAGTATGAGCTCATGTGAGATCACATATAAGCTTTGAAATTGGAGGAAGGCTACCGGGAAGGGAAAGCCCAAAATCGAACAAAGGATCCTAGATTAGTTACCTGCCCCCGTATTGAACCACTGGGGTTTGGGAAGCGGAATGATGTCAATAGGTACCGACCACTTGAAAAAAGTAGTGGGATGTGTAAGCAAAGGCCTCCCAGGAAAAAATTTAGATTCGGAATTCAATTGCAACCTGGTAACAGTCTAGCTTGGAGACCAAGCCCACTAGGAGACGAAACCCTCTATCGAAGTTTGCCCTCATAGAGGGACGGTTTCCGGTCTAGTAACAGTCATCTGATGACTGGGTCCGCACGTTTGAGATCCCGGTATATCTACTCAAGAATCATATTGACTTCGTCATGCGTGGCGCGCCATGAACCACTTTGGACTGAGGTAGAAAAGGGTGGAAAACTTGGGCTGCAGTTCTTGTTCCAAGGATCCGGAATGAGAATGTTGGGCACAGGATTAATCAGAGTTGGTAAGGCATTCAAGGACTGTCAGCCTGCCGAATACTTACAGCAATAGAGTCTCGCCTCTCGCTATAAGTAAAAGGGGACCCACAGAGATGGTATTGGTGAGACCAAGCCTACCTGCAGATTCAGCAGTGTAAGCAGCTCTTTGTGGGGTAAGAAGTGAATGGACTTTGAGCATTATGAACATAGAATCTCATTGAATACGATTGTGGCACCAGGCGGAATGAAAAGAGCGTGACGAAAGGTGACGAAGCGTGACCTGAAGCATTCTCACACCCTTTCTCGTTGATCCACATCTTCTCAAGCCGTACATCCACCTGTAATATCGCGTCGGTCATAAAATTCTCTTGAAATCATTTACTTTCAACGGTCGAACCGCTATGCTCGCCCTTGTCCATCCTTTCAACCCTTCGCCAGATACTCCTCACAGAAATACGACGTCTAGCCGTAACCGGACCCCGCATCATAGGAAACCGACTCCACATTCCGCTAGGGAAACATCCTCATCGTTCCCTACCACAAGTTTACATTCTTCTTCGATGTTCTCCGCACCGAAGTCGGTAACCACGAATAGGTTATCATCGTCTACACAGCCATTTGTTCACCGTCAGCCAGCCACTTCACATTCGGAGATTGCTTCTGCTACGAGTCCAGAGCACCTACAGCCACCACCTACGGCTGATCCGAGGGAGATTGAGACTCCTGCAGCGCAGACCTCATTTGACATTCATTCTTATCCCCCTCATGACCTCCTAAGGCTGTTGGCCTCATTGCTGACCCAAATAGCTTCCACCAACGACAAACTTGATGCCGCATCTTCATCTTCCACTTTGTCGTCTTCCTCATCAACATCATCTGAACTTCACAATGTCGTGTGGCGCTCGTTGACTACAGCATCACGATCCGCGCTGTCAACCCCCTCTTCTACACTCACTTTTCATGCAAGGAACATTCCCACTATATCACTAGAATCGTATCTATTACGAATCCTCAAATATTGCCCGACAACTAATGAGGTCTTCCTTTCACTGCTGGTCTATTTTGACCGCATGACCAAGTTGACATCCGAGGCAACAGGAAGAAGCTTTGTCATCGACTCCTACAATATTCATCGACTTGTCATTGCTGGAGTCACTGTGGCAAGCAAATTCTTCAGTGATGTGTTTTACACAAACTCACGATACGCAAAAGTATGTTTCAATGTCAGCTTGTTTACTTTCTGATATGAATGTTTTCACCCGATCTCAGGTTGGAGGTCTTCCACTGGCTGAATTAAATCAGCTCGAACTGCAATTCCTCCTTCTCAATAACTTCAATCTCGTAATTCCCAAGGATGAAATGCAGAGATACGCCGAACAATTAATCCTGTTTTCCTCCAACAAATCTCCCTCTCTAGGTGTCTCTTCCTCCTCCTCTTCGATTACACCTAGACCGACTGCCACATCAGCTACTGCACCCCCTCAATCCAATGATATGGTCCCAATGCATTGCATGGGTGCCATTGATGCGTACGGTGGGCCCATTCCTGGTGGAGAATCACCGGCCTCCTCATCGCTTCCTCCTTCCACGAACCTCCCATTTTCGCAAAGTGGTACATCGATGACAAGGCAAGGTGCTCGTCCGGGAGTTGAATCCAACGCACTGTCGAGGATTATCAATCCTAGTCAACACCAGCCTCATCATGCTTTGAATGGATTAGTGAATGGAAATGGGTTTTCGTCGTCTTTGAGGATGCAACACCAAGAAGACTCAGAATTCGAAGGCGCTGAAACGGAGACGGAAACTGAAACTGAAGCAGAAACGGAAACGGATGGAGGTTGGACCACTGACGATGAGCCAACCATCAGACCTCCAAAATCGAGTGCTGGCAGTTCGTCATCGTCGTCACGCAGCTCTAGTGCATCGGACGCTCTTAGCATTTGCAGCTCCGTGAGCGAAAACGATAGTGTTGAAGGAGATGATGAGCGTGAGGATCATGTCATGTCCGACATTGATGACGATGAAGAGGGAGGAAGAACACCCGAACATAGTGCTCAAGCCGAGACATCTAAAGACGGTGAAAAGACGCCCGAAAGGAAGCCCTTTCAAAGTCTTTTGGGTATGTCGAAAATCACGCCACCTGGACGACGAGAGCACGAGGCCACAGATAGTCCCTGAAGGTCTACCGGAATTTCCAGCAAGCGAAACCTCCAAAAGTATCCTTAGGATTTGTTCAAGCGCGGTTAGCCGCGTCTAGTAATAAATGCATACATCTAAAACACCTCCATTAGACGATTCTCAGGATTCTAGAATCACGGAATATATACCCTCACCCATACCCTGACACTCGCCGTTCTCTTACTCATAGGATTGTACGGTTAAGTTTCTCCTTGTTGCATTACGATTTTGTACAGGTCATTGTTCAGTGACGTGTATCATTCATGACTTTCTGTTGGTCTTTTCTCTGATTTTCACCATCCCTCCAGTTCGCTCTTAACCTTCGTTACCTATGCTTATGCCAAGAAGTAATCTCCTCCTTTCATGTTCTTTGTTAGCGATATAGTACGAATGTGGGCCCCTGATAGTTTAAAAAAATTAAATGCTGGATTCCTCCATGCAGGACAAGTTTGAAATTGGAACAGGTAACAGAGCCCAGATTTTTGTGGTTGATGTTGATTACAGACCCAGACCCCTACCACTTGATTTCAGATATTTTTCATGACTCTCGAAGCCTCCCACTTTAACGCGCCTTCTATGGGCTCTGGTATTCCCAAAGCACCGGATGCCGATTGCATGATGTATCGGAGAGATCGCCATATGGAATCATAATCGTGGCGTGCGACCGTGTTGAAGAAGCCAAGGTCATCTCCTTGTCGGAATTTCTTGGCCATACACTCCAACGACGGATTTCGCAAGAAGGACATGATATCTTCCAACTCCTGGAGGACTTGTTTCATAACCAGATACGTAGAAGACGAAAATGACAACTCACCTGAGCGGCTATTTGAACCTTCCCTTTCACGAGCTTTAGGAGCAGTTCTCCACAAGCAATCACATCGAATTCTGGGCGGCCAGCTCCTTCACTTAGAGTCGTAGATGGGACGAGATTGGCGACATTGTTGAAGAACTTGACCCTCTTGCGGGTTTCCGAGTCATTCTCTGGCTGTGGATGTTTCTCGGGACGAGCGACAAGTTCGCCGACGTCCAACGATTCAGCAGGGACCGCATTGTTAGAATATGACCCATCAGCTGCGACTCGAATTCGATACTGCTTGAATGAATGTATCAGCTTCCTTTTTTTTCGCGAACTTGAAGAACTAACCTTCAGGGGTTTGGGATGAAAATCCCAATCTGGCATACTACTCCGAATCGAGTCCAATGCACCATAACCGCAATGGCTTTCAACGCGGTGAACATATGCCATGGTCAGAGGCATGGTTGAGACATTGTACTGTCGAAAAGGATTTGACCGACTGATGCCACCAGCGGAAGATTCGGCCTGCTCCATAACAAACCTGAGGTTATGCACCAAAACCGTTGGTGCATGATATAACCTGAGCTGTTGTTGCTCTCTTCGCATCGCGACAATTTCGTTGCTCGAATCATAATCAAGGAGCAGCTCGTCGTTGGGGTCCACATATTCACTATCATTTTCTGGAGCGACGGAAACGCCAAGAGGAAGGTGTACTGAGGAATACTCGACATCCAGGTATTTCTGAATTGCCTCCTCGCTAAGAGGGACGCACAGCCCTCTAGGAGTCCGTTCCTGACGTAGTAGATTCAGCGCGGGAGATGTAGGAATTTGGGGGACTCGCTTAATTGCTTGTCGAAGGCTACGACTACGTTTAGGAGGAGCCACATCGGAGTGGGTGCCAGAAGAGAAATCGCTTGAATTATCAAAATCGTCCGGAATAGCATTGCGGGTAAACGCTGAGGTGAGTGCACCGACGAGGTCATGCTCTTCTTCTGACTTGTATTGCGAGTTTCTCATTACATTATGAGGAGATGCTGAAGTATCAGGAATTCGGGGTCCCTGTTTTTCAACGTCAAACAGCTTTGGGGATCTTTGAATAGAGCGAGAAGGTATAGCGAAACCTTCAGGTTCCGTGGATAAAATTTCCTGGTTGTTATCCGTTTCGGAAGTAGATACGGTGACAGGCTTTTTCGAGAATCGCTCCTTGGACTGATTGATGAGTGCAGCGGCAGTGGCATGTATAGGGAATTTTCTTGGTCGTCGACCGAGTCGCTTCTGAACATCGCGAGGGGCACCGTGAACCATTCGAGGGAGTCTTCGGGGCTGCTTGGCTGAGGATCCTTTACTGGAAGTAGAACCGTTATGAAGCTTCCAAGAGGAACTTTGCGAATCCGTTGTCTCTCCATAGGTTGGAAGCTGAGTTCGTGGTTGTTTGCCCGGGTGTCCACCAAATGTATTACTCTTTGTTGATGAGTCAATAATATTGTCCTGGTCATCTAATGTAAGGTCAATTACGGGTTTGTTGGGAAGTGGTAAGAGTTTTCGATTCTTTGTGTTTGCAACTGTGATGCGGGATGGAGATGTTGGAGAAAGTATCGGAGAAGCGGAATCATAAGATGTTCCCACGTTAGGCTTGTCTCTTGGTGTCAGGTAAGTCCTGATATCACCTCTGTTTATACTAGTAGATGTGAACCCGGTAGCCTTGATAGGTAAATGCTTTGGAGTTAGAGGACTACGAGCTCTCTGTGAAACGAGAAGGTTGGTAATGCTAATGCCAGGGAGCTCATCATCTGTGATTTGAGTTTCAATGACAGTTGCATCGTTCGGGGAATGTGCGGAGGTAGAAGAAATAATTCCCATAGGACTCTGGGGTAAAGTTACCAAGTTGATGTTATGATTGACCCGAGGAAATTCCATAGACTTAGAATCTATGAAAATTATCAGTACTTTCTGAATAGCTAACAACAATGATCGGGATGCACTGGGTTGCTTACTGTGATCAAGATTTAAAGCAATGTTGGGTGCAGTCATAAGGATGTTTGTCTAAGTATTCCCTTGATGAGATGGATGAAAGGATAGTAAGGAGGTCACAAACTTATATGACTTCAAAGTCCAATGAATTTGGCAGGTAGAGAACCCTAGTTTGATACAGACAAGATTAGCCATTGAGCACCAGAGTAGAGAGATATTGTCATTTTGGATGAAAGGCATTTGCAAAATCTGGATGATTACAATAGCAAGGGTACTAGCTAGACAGTGCTGGGAAGCACTGTTAGTCTTGGCTGAAAATCCAAATTTTGGAGATGCAGAAATAAGTACACCACCAGGTGGCAGGGTATGATTTTGAAGCAGGAAGAATGGCACAAGTGCTTAACTGTGATACCGTTTTCAAGTTGAAGCTTGAAGGATTGGCAGTAGCAGTGGCAAGAATGCCATTTCGGGGCTTTAGGAAGGACAATCCTTCATGGAAAAAAATATTCATAAAACACACCTTTAACTAAACTATGAACCAATGGAAATTCCAAATTCTCCAAGAATTTGTTGAAGGGTGAAGTGGTAGTAAACAGAGAAGGGAAAAAGAACTGTCAACCCGTCTTTTGTTTATTTGGCAATCAACTGGTATCAATTGATTAGTCACACCTTGACCACTGAAAATTTCCCCATTTTGATGTTAGGGTTGGCCTTGTGTATTGTATCATTATGGTCACATGCAACTTCATTTAAACAGATAATGCTGGGCCTTAGTATCAAATTGGTTTACCATCAGACATGAAATCCTTTGGTTTTATGGCTACACCATCTTAAATATTTATGATGCCAGATGCTCCTATTGTAATAAGCTCGAAATTGATGTTGAATATACACCTTCAACTTTATTTGCTAAAGGTGTATAACAGCATATATGCTCAATTTTTAACACCAATTGACTTGTAGCATATGCATTTGCTCAAAATTAAGGATTTAAATCTGAAGATTTTGATTGAAATGGGCAGAATCATGCTTTGATGCTTTGTCCCAAAACTTGGGTTTCCAAGATTCTGTAAGACCTGGGTCGGAATTGGTCTTAGGGATTGGTTTGGTATGGGTAATCTACGTTGTAGCATGCTAGGAGCAAGCTGGAGCTACAGGAACTGCAACCGAGGACTGGAATGACCTAGTAGTAGTATGGAAATGTAAGTGTGTCAAGTCCATGCCTCGGGCCTCCATTCCGCCGCTCGGTACTCCGAAGATCCACTCTTTATTGTAATCTCTTCTTATTGTTCTTTCTCGCTACACATACCCTTTCGTTCTAGTCTCTCCTTATTGTCTTTTACTCTACCCTGCAGGTACTACTCGTATAGCTCCTAGTAGTTAGTCTGGCGCTCCGCACCGCTGCGCCGTTCCGTAGATATAAATACTGCCTGTACGCTACTGTAGTTCCTCAGTTTAATTATCAACTTAGATCGACTTAGATTCCCTCCTTAACTCTGTGCTCCTCTAAGTCTTCAGGCTCATCACCTTGAAGTACTCTCTACTATAACCTTAGGACTTAGACGTTCTTCGGTTCGCTCCTCGTCACCGGCGATACCGCCACTCCGACTTGGCTGCTATTTAGCTCCTCCCTCTATACTCTCGATCTCTGGGGACTAACGGCGTAACGGCGGTGTTGTTCATAACTTCACTACTGTCCCACTCGTCTTCCGCACTTAGACACCTTGTGGCCCTGGCACGGTTATATGGTGTACATGATCTTAACAAAGTGGTGACCCTTGGGGAGGTTCCTGAGAGGTCCAGGAAGGTCCCTAGGATGGTAATTGGTGTACGATAATGAACTCAATAGCTAGGAACATTGTGGGAGCCATGTGTTGTAGGTCCTGGGAGCTGAGAGGGCCAATATAGAGCCTTGAGAGCTTGTAAAAGACGTGGGCTGTAGGAGTAGGAGCTCCTAAATGGAAGTGGAAGCCTGGAAAGGAGGTCCCAGGATGAGGGTTGGTATTGGTTGGCATTCCTGTCATAAAGTACGCAGCCCCTATCATTTTCCTTTTCTCACCGTCTCGACGCCTTTACTTGTACGATACATCATCCCATCACTGTCAAACCCCCATTGATTACTGATCCACCTGACCCATCTTCTCCTTCTACTGGCTTCCGCCACCTTCCTTGTTCCTAAACTGTACAGTATTACATCGTTGTTTCTCGCAGACCGGATTATGTATATATAGCCAACCCTCCACAGCCTGGTCCCTTATCTTGACCTCTCTGTCATTATCTGGGACCAGGTATGTGCTTACTTATTATTACCTATGACTACGATACTCAATATATCTCTGTCATTATCTGGGACCAGCTTGCCGCCGTTCTGCTTAGTTGCTCCGCCTTGTTGCCTTGTCCAGTTGCTCCGCCTCACCGTTCTGCTTAGTCGCTCCGCTTTTCCGCTCCGTTAGTCACTCCGCCTCTGCCGCTTCGTGACATTAGGTCAAGATCCATTACTGCACTGACAGCCTACCGATAAGGTTGTCCTTGCAGGGTCTATAGACACCACGTCTTCCCCAGTTCCGCCCGACTCTGAAACACCTGTTGCCAGTATAGACTGCTCCGCACTCCCGCACGCACTTGACCCCAGAGACCAAGCTCACGCCCATAACAACGACGATACTTGGCGCGATTGCCAGTCTCAACCCTGCCCCAACGCCCTTTCGAACTCAATCCGAGAGCCACTCACTGTGAGCAATATAACCTTCCTGCCGATTCCCCAGCCCCGATTGCCTACTCCCATCATGTCGACTCCTATCCCGCCTGCCCCAAACACCTCTGCGGAGGATCTCATGGCTCAGCTCATCAGACAAGTAGCTAACCTTGCTACAGCTATGGAGGAACGCTCATCCTCTAAGTCAAGCATGAACAAACCCGAGGTTTTCAAGGGTAAAGATGGCGCTGAAGCCCGTCGCTTCATGGCTCAGTTCCAGAATTGGGCGTCAGAACAACCGGATCTCGCCAAAAGCCAAGTAAAACTCATCAAGTCCGCCTTGGGCTTCTTCACAGAAAGTGCCGGAGATTGGGCAACTCCCCATCTGCTACATTTCAATGCGGAAAATCCCCCCTTCGGAGGAAATTGGGAGGCGTTTCTGAAGGAATTTAGCCAACGGTTTGAACCAATGGACCCAGGTATGGAAGCCCGTAGCGAGATCAAGAATCTCAGGCAAAGTAAAGGACAGACAGTTGCGGAATTTGCTCAGAAGTTCAAGGATATCGGAGATCGGACTGAAATGTCTGATATTGACTTGCGGGAACGTTTCTTCACTGCATTACTCCCAGAGATCCGACAACACCTCATCACCGTAAACATTGCCCAAGGAATTGCTCCGACTCTGAAGGAGGCAATCAAACGGGCCATATCGGTGGATGTCTACCTGCACGATCCCACGATGACTGGCCGGAACTCTGGATACCCTCCCACGCATACCGCTCATACTACCCCTGCTGACCCCCATGCTATGGACATTGATGCAACCCACACCAGTAATGGGAATACTAGGGAAGCATTCCTAGCTCGCATGCGAGGACGATGCTTCGGCTGCGGTGCCCAAGGTCATGTCAAGCAAAACTGCCCACACCGAGAAACCACCTGCCGCTACTGTGGACGTCGAGGACATCTGGAAGCAGTCTGCCAAGACAAATTCATGGGACTCGGACGAGACCGAGGCCGACGCCAGCAACCTCGACGCCAACAGATATCCGCTACGGGACCCGCGCCATTCTCCCTATTCCCAAACGAATCCGTCCAAATCGCGTCCTTGACCCCAACATCTGCTCCTGCACCCGTAGCTGCTACTCCGAGCCCCCCTAACCAGGACTTTTCCAATCAGATTGGTCAAATAAGGGAATTACTTGATCGTGCTAACGCTATGTCCTCCTCGTCCTCTGGCTTTCAACAGGGTTTTTAAAGAGGGTACCCGCTTCGGCTGCACCGAGAGTACCCCGTAATCAGTTTGTTATGTTCGCTACTTCCTCGTATGACTCGCACCCATCATGTACAATATCGTCGATCCGGGAATTAAACTCTACTTCCCCACATTTCCGAATTCATGCGAGACTAAGAGGAAGGAATCACAGTATAACAACTGCAGCCATGGTAGACTGTGGAGCTACCGCCCTGTTTTTAAACCAAGATTTTGTCACCCGGAACCATGTAAGATGTGCACCCCTCCATAAACCAATCGACGTTTTTAATATCGATGGAACACCTAACCGAGCTGGACGGATAACCCATTTTGCACGTCTAGCACTCACAGTGGATAATCAAGAGCGATGGATGGACTTTCTGATCACCAACCTAGGAGGTGAAGACATCATCCTTGGACTCCCCTGGCTACGGAAGGTAAATCCGGAGATTGATTGGGAGAAAGGACGACTTTCAGTAAAGCCTCCTCGAGTAATGATAGAAGAAGTCCCAGACGAGGAGATCTTGTACTCTCATCTAGCCGCCACTCACACAGAAACCCCGATCCTCGAACTCCCGGAACTGGAACCTCCCGCAGAAAACCCCCACATTGAGGTGCCACTAGAAGCGACCCTTGAACCAAGTGAATCAGCAGCGGTGGAAGAACCACCAATACACCGAATTCGAGCCAATCATAAAACTCGCCGGGCATGGGTAAAAGCAGGAATTCTAGAGGAACAGACGGAGGAAGTCTGGTGCGCCGCAGGATTCACTTACTCCCAGCAGCTAGCAGAGGAAGCCAACCGAGACAAACCCGTTAAAACCTTCGAAGAAATGGTCCCTGAGCAGTATCGTGATTTCAAGAAGGTTTTCTCAGAATCCGCCTCCGAACGATTACCTGCCCACCAACCTTGGGACCATGCGATTGATCTCGTACCTGGAGCACCGGCAACCATGCGTACCAAGATTTATCCCATGTCCCTAAACGAGCAGGAGGAGTTGGATCGTTTCCTAGAAGAAAACCTACGGAAAGGCTATATCGTCCCCTCAAAATCACCAATCTCATCACCGGTCTTCTTCGTAAAGAAGAAGGATGGGAAACTCCGTTTCGTACAAGACTACCGGAAACTGAACGAGTACACTGTGAAGAACCGATACCCTCTCCCATTAGTTGCTGACATCATTAGCCGACTTCAGGGAGCCAGATACTTCACGAAGTTTGATGTCCGCTGGGGTTACAATAACATACGGATTAAGAAGGGGCATGAATGGAAAGGCGCGTTCGCAACAACCCGAGGCTTGTTCGAGCCTAAGGTCATGTTCTTTGGTCTCACAAATTCCCCTGCCACGTTCCAAGCACTTATGAATGCTATATTTGCTGATCTCATTGCAGCCGGCAAGGTGGCAGTCTACCTAGATGACATCCTTATCTTCAGTAACGATCTCGAGGAACACCGACGAATGGTACGGGAAGTATTAACTCGGTTAGAAAAGCACGACCTCTACCTACGACCCGAAAAATGCGAATTTGAACAACAACAGATTGAATACCTCGGACTCATCATCTCAGAAGGGGAGGTGAGAATGGATCCGGTAAAAGTAGCGGCTGTTCGTGACTGGCCAGTCCCTACTAACCTTTGGGAACTACGAGGGTTCTTGGGATTTGCAAACTTCTACCGACGCTTTATCCGGAATTTTGCCAAAATAGCACGACCTCTGAACGACCTGACGAAGAAAGACACCAGCTTTACCTGGACCGACACTCGACAGAAAGCATTTGATACCCTTCGAGAAGCCTTCATCTCCGCACCGATCCTTGCTCTATGGACACCAGACAGGCCTACTCGAATCGAGGTAGATGCATCAGGCTTTGCCACGGGAGGCGCCCTTATGCAGAAGCAAGACGATGGCCAATGGCATCCGGTAGCCTTCAGATCGGCATCCATGCAGCCAGCGGAACGGAACTACGAAATCTACGATCGAGAAATGCTTGCTATCATTGAAGCACTGAAGGATTGGAGGAACTTTCTAGAAGGACTCCCTCAACCATTCGACATCATTACGGACCATTCGAACCTCGAATTCTGGCGCACTGCACAAGATCTCACCCGCCGACAAGCCCGATGGGCCCTCTATCTGTCACGGTTTGACTTTCATATGATCCACCGCCCTGGCAGAGTAAACACCCAAGCTGATGCTCTCTCCCACATGGCAGTTCATCATGTATCGGACAGCGATGATAACCGGCAACAGACAGTCCTTAAACCTGGCCACTTCGTAAAAATTGCAGCTTCGATCCTACAGAACCCCTTGGAGGATCGTATCCGGAAAGCCTCAGAACGGGAAGCACAGGTATTGGAGGGTCTCAAAACAGTCAAAGAGCACGGACTACAGCGCTTGGCCAATGGGATAGCCGAATGGGAAGAGGACAATGGGTTGGTCTACTACCGAGGTCGAGTATACGTACCAGCAAACGACGACCTACGCACTGAGGTACTCCGTCAATGCCATGACCATCCAACTGCAGGACACCCCGGACTACACGGGACACTTGATTTGGTCAGTACCCATTTCTGGTGGCCTACGTTGCGCTCTTTTGTGGAAAAATACGTTGAGGGATGTGAGGTTTGTGCCCGTAAGAAGATCCAGCGACACCCACGGGCCGTAACTCAACCATTAGATGTACCATCCGGTCTATGGGAAGAGGTAGGGGTTGACCTGATAACACAGCTACCTAACTCCCAAGGCTACGATGCTGTCTTGGTTTGCACAGACCTGTATGGAAAACAAATTCACGCTATTCCTTGCACCAGCTCCATCACAGCTGAAGGAGTTGCCGATATTTACTACCGAGAGATCTTCCGTCTCCATGGTCTTCCTCTTCACTTTAAATCCGACCGCGGACCCCAGTTTGCAGCTAAACTCATGCGATTCCTTCTCGCTAGGCTAGGAATTAAATCAGATCTAACCTCCGGATACCGTCCTCAGTCTAATGGCCAAACCGAACGAGCAAATCAGGAAGTAGAGAAATACATCCGCCTCTATGTAGGACGACGACAAGACGACTGGGCAGAGCACCTTCCCATGGCGGAGTTTGTGATTAACTCACGGACTCATTCTGCGCTAGGCATGTCCCCGTTCGAGCTAACCTACGGCTATCTTCCCCTGTTCAATATCCCAGTGGGCCAACGCAGCGGTATTCCAGCTGTGGATGACCGTATACGGATTCTCCGAGAAGCGCGACAAGATGCCGGAGCTGCCTTACACCTAGGAAAGAAACAACAGAAGGAGGGATACGAACGCGGGAAGCGGAAAGCTCATCAATTTAAAGTTGGAGACCTAGTCTGGCTCAGTGCAGAGGACATTAACCTTCAGCTTTCCAGTGAAAAGTTAGGAGATCGACAGCTTGGCCCTTATCGCATTCTGGAGAAAATTGGCCCTTTAGACTACCGCCTTGACCTTCCCCTATCCCTAGATCGCCTCCATCCTGTCTTCCATGTTGATAAACTATACCCCTGGAAAGGTAACTCCATTAATGGCGAAATACCAACACCACCAGAGCCGGTATACTTAGAGGATGAAGACGAACCAGAATACGAAGTAGAGGAGATCTTTGACAGCCGGGTTCGATGGAAGAAGTTGGAATACTTGGTTAAGTGGAAAGGTTACGACGCAGGGCACAACTCTTGGGAACCCGCAGCCAACCTCAGTCGAGCACCAAAAATTGTTCGGGCCTTTCATAAAAAACACCCAACAGCGGCAAAGCCTTGACCATCGAGGGCAATGGTCATAAGGAGGGGGGTAATGTCATAAAGTACGCAGCCCCTATCATTTTCCTTTTCTCACCGTCTCGACGCCTTTACTTGTACGATACATCATCCCATCACTGTCAAACCCCCATTGATTACTGATCCACCTGACCCATCTTCTCCTTCTACTGGCTTCCGCCACCTTCCTTGTTCCTAAACTGTACAGTATTACATCGTTGTTTCTCGCAGACCGGATTATGTATATATAGCCAACCCTCCACAGCCTGGTCCCTTATCTTGACCTCTCTGTCATTATCTGGGACCAGGTATGTGCTTACTTATTATTACCTATGGCTACGATACTCAATATATCTCTGTCATTATCTGGGACCAGCTTGCCGCCGTTCTGCTTAGTTGCTCCGCCTTGTTGCCTTGTCCAGTTGCTCCGCCTCACCGTTCTGCTTAGTCGCTCCGCTTTTCCGCTCCGTTAGTCACTCCGCCTCTGCCGCTTCGTGACAATTCCCTAACAATGGAGGTGGTAACAGAGAAGCAAGATGCGGGTGGATGTCATAGGAAGCTTCAATGTTACCTAAGATTGAGGTCCTGAGACTTGTGGAACAAGTAGGGAGCTTAACAAGATGTTGGGGATGTTGGCTCTCCAAAACAATGAATGTTGTTGGGGAGCTTTGAGATTAGTTGAGGGAGGTTGGGAACTGTCAAGTCCATGCCTCGGTGCCCCATTCCCCCACTCAGTATTCTGAGATCTACCATTTATTGTAATCTCATTCTTATTGTTCTTTCTCGCTACATATACCCTTTCATTCTAGTCTCTCCTTATTGTCTTTTCTCTACCCTGCAGGGACTACATGTATAGCTCCTAGTAGTTAGTCTGGCGCTCTGCACCAATGCGCCGATCCATAGATATAAATACCGCCTGTATGATACTGTAGTTCCTCAGTTTAGTTATCAACTTAGATTATCCTCTTAACATCCTCGACTTGAGACTATCTCTGTACTCTTGTCACTCTCTAGTCTTCAGGCTCATTGCCTTGAAGTCTTCCTCACTCTGACCTTAGGACTTATAAGTTCTTTAGTTCGCTCCTCATCGCCGGCGGTACCGACACTCTGACTTGGCTGCTTCTGGCTCTCTCCTTCTCTACTTTTGATCTCCAGGGACTAGCGGGGTAACAGTGGTGTTGCTAATAACTTCACTACTGTCCCATTTGACCCTCCGCCCTTAGACACCTTGTGGCCTCTGGCACAGTTACACGGTGTACATGATTTTAACAGTATAATTAAACTCAATCCCTTAACATCATACTGACATATCATTTTTTATGCCTCCGAAAACCCAAGCTCAATCTAGAGCTAACTCCAAAGAAAACACTTTCTTCACTACAGCCCAATTATTTGCCCCTTTTTCTGAATTTATTTCTGCTATCAGTCAACTACGTCGCCATAATCGCGGTTTCGGTCCAGCCACTGTTTCTACTACATCAACACTTCCTGAAGCTATGGAAGAAGATCAACAATTTGAGTACAGTACTCTGTATACCAGTGATGGACAACCTGTTCAAGTCTTGACCCCTTGCCGTGGACAACCCCCCGTGGTCGCTCTGGCTCAGTCTATTACTCAAATTGAGTCTCCTATACTCCAAGCCATAGCTCGTCGAACTGGAAAACAACCTCAACATTGTGCTACATCACAATCTCCTTGTGACCTGCCTCCTCACTTCGATCTGGACGCTGGTGATCACGATGATCAAGACCCTCCTGTCGACCCCAACAATCCGGGTGCCGATAACAACAATCCTGACAATGACGATCTGGATGACAAATCCGGCAGTTTACCGCGTGGTGAGCCTGGTAGACCTGGCGGACCCCATTCCCCAATCTCTCCTGACATCCCTAACGAGCAATGTGCTATGTTGGAACTTCTCTCGGGATTCAAGGGTTCCATTGAAACCCTTGGTACCATTCTTGCCGCTCTTGGCAGACCCTCTAACAGCTCTAAATCTAAGAGCAAAGTCAAGGAGCCAGAGGTATTTGATGGTTCGGACCCCCGAAAGCTCAAGATGTTCTTCGTCAATCTTGCCCTGGTCTTCAATGACTGACCAAAGTACTTCACCAACCAGCGGAAGGTGAACTACACCCTATCCTACCTCAGTGGCTCAGCCAAAGATTGGTTTGTCCCTGATATCCTCGATCCGGATCTCTGTAAGACCTGGGTCAGAATAGGTCTTAGAGTAGGTTTTGATATATGGAGTTTATGTTGTAGCGTGCTAGGAGCAGGCTGGAGCTCGAAGGGAGCTACGGGAACCACAACCAAGGACAGGAATGACCTAGTAGTGGATGGGATAGAGAGATGTGACCCTTGAGGAGGTTCCTATAAGGTCCAGGGAGGTCCCTAAAGCGTAGGTAGGGGAGGTAGAAGTACGGAACCTAGTAGTGTTGCATAGTAGGAGTTGTACTCACTAGAACATCAATGTAGGATCGAATAGGTCGTAGTGGAAGTGGGTCTTGAGTGTATAAGCTCCTGAGAAGATATACGCCCGGGAGGGGAGGTCCCGGGAACTGGGGCTTGGAGGTGGACATCCTCGAGTGTTGGAGGTTGTAACGGAGAAGCGGCATGTAGTTTGACGTAGGGGGTAGCTTCGACATTACCTAGAAGGGAGCTCGGGGACTCACTCGGAAGGCTTAGACTTGAAGTAAAAGCGTA
The DNA here is from genome assembly GCF_021015755.1 of Lentinula edodes. Lineage (NCBI taxonomy): Eukaryota > Fungi > Basidiomycota > Agaricomycetes > Agaricales > Omphalotaceae > Lentinula > Lentinula edodes. The sequence goes on from NW_025764321.1 coordinate 708,508, forward strand.
TATTCGATCGTATAGGCGATCAGAGAGACAATGGACAAGAGTAAGGAGAAACAGAGGTAGTGAAACAGAGAGTAAAGAGAAATCCATATGGTTAGCAGGTACAAAGGGACAGGGACTGGACCTATGCAAAAGGGTGTGTGTTCAAAATATACCAAGCTGGGGCTTGGGGACGTATCAGAGCTACTTAAATAGGTACAGGAAGTGAACAAGGGAACATCAGGGGCCATGAGGCATGTAATCGAGATTAGTATCTTAATGGGGTAGGTGTAGGAGGGCTTCAAACGCGTGTCGGGGGAGGTTTAGGAGCTGTCTTGGGTAGGTACAGGCGTGGATCGATTCTTGGGGAGGTATGGGCATGGACCGGTGCAGAGGGGTGAGAGTGTATGGCTGATACTGGGGCTGTCCTGGTCGTCACCATTAAGAGGGCTGTGGATAATGGTCGAGGCATGACAGTTAGTGGTAGGACGCATGTCGGGATGATCGTCAGGATGTTTTGGTAGGTACCCCAGGGGGGTGGTGGTATTGTCTTGGGGAGGTCTTGAGGAGGTGCAATGATAGATAGGGAGTGTGAGAACGTGTGGTGGGTGCTGGGGCTGGTCTGGTTGTGGTTAGGGCATGACAATCTCGACTCGCTGCCAGCCTGGACATCCTCCTTCAAAGCCCTTGTAAAAGAGCTCCAGGACAATTTCAGCGTTTACGACGCCCAAGGCGAAGCCGAAGATTCTCTTGGTAACCTGAAGATAAAGGAAACCAAAAACATCCGGAAATACGATATCCAGTTCAACACCCTGGCGGCTAGCACCAACTGGGATTCTGCTGCCCTGAAATGGGCTTATGGACGAGGTTTGGCTGAACGCATTAAGGATGAAATGGCACATTTGCCCAAGCCGGCGACGCTCGCCGATTATCGTCAAGAAGTTCTTCGTATTGACAACCGTTACTGGAAATGCAAAGAAACCAAGAAGCATGAGGCTGGTAAGCCTTTCATTGCTCAGAACCCAAAGAAGGGTTCCTCGGACTTCAAAGCTGGTTCTACTAACTGTTAAGATCATGTACGCCGTGTAACCGTGCCAGAGGCCACAAGGTGTCTAAGTGCAGAAGGTCTAATGGGACAGTAGTGAAGTTATTAACAACACTGCCATTACGCCGCTAGTTCCCGGAGATTGAGAGTATAGAAGAGAGGAGCCAGGAGCAGCCAAGTCGGAGCGGTGGTATCGCCGGTGACAAGGAGCAAACCAAAGAACTTATAAGTCCTAAGGTAGAGTGAAGAGTACTTCGAGGCGATGAGCCTGAAGACTTAGAGAGGAGCTAAGTTGGAAAGGAGATCTAAGTTGATAATTAAACTGAGGAACTACAGTAGCATACAGGCAGTATTTATATCTACGGATCGGCGCATCAGTGCGGAGCGCCAGACTAACTACTAGGAGCTATATGTGCAGTACCTGCAGGGTACGTAATAAAACAATAGAGGAAAGGACAAGACAATAACAGAGAGTCTAAGCAAAAAGGGAATGTGTAGCGAGAAAGGACAATAAGGAGGAGATTACAATAAAAGGTAGATCTCAGAACACCGAGCGGCGGGATGGAGGCCCGAGGCATGGACTTGACACTAACCAGCAGAACAACTCTCGGCCATTTAGCTCTTCGGTGCCATTCACGCCGAAGCCTAAACCTTTCTCTGGAGGTAAACATAACAACAATGGTAAGCCCCAGAACTCTTTGATTTCCGGCCAACCCGGCAGTCAGCGCCCCACATTCAACCATCTTGGTGCAGATGGGAAAGTCCTTCCCTCTGAAAGGGAAAGAAGGATGAAGAACAATCTTTGTCTCTTCTGCGGTGGTAAGCATCAGATTGCTGACTGCAATAAGCGAAAGGCCCAAGAATTGAAGGGTCGTGCTGCTGAAGTTGAAGAAACCCCCGAAGCAACTATTGAAGTTGTTGAAGAGGAATCAGAAAACTAGTCCGCAGCTCTTGTTCCCCGGTACGAAATGGGAGCTGCATTGATCAGGTTTGTACCTCACCTGGGGAGTTATATCTCAATGCATCCGCTCTTTCTTCCATTGAACGATCTCTTGTAATATCATTAACTACTGAATTTCCATTGTCCAATTCGGCCGCGCCGGCCGAACCTATCTCTGCTCTTCTTAAATTTCCTACTCTTATTGATTCTGGTTCTACTGACTCTTTCATTGATACTCGTTACGTTTCACAAAACTCCATTCCTACGACCAAAATCTCTCCTGTTAATCTTTGTCTCTTTGATGGTTCGGAATATTGCCGTTCGGTTCCCTTCTGGCAAGCTGCTCCTATTGCCCTTTTATGTTACTCATTTAGATTCATCTTGTAAAGCAGTATCAGGTTACAGTTTCTTATCCCGCTACAATCCATTGATTGACTGGGCATCTCGAAACATTACGTTCCGTAACACTTCACACTTTGATTCTCCACAGATGTCTGTGCCTTCTGCCACCAACACTGTTGATGCCAAGGTCGCTGTTCTGCTTCCGGAACTTTCGCCGTCAGTTTTACCGACAATTCTGGAGACTCACTTCGCTCTCGCTCTTGCTCCCGCACTTGGATGTTACGGGCCAAGCCCCTCTCGTCTAAATTCCCCTTTGAACCCATCTATTCCTATCCTACGGTCTCTCAATTCGCTGCTCAACTGGAAACTCCCGAGGTCAACATTGCACTTGTCAGTGCTGCAGTCTTTAATAGGGCTTGCAAGGACGCTGGTATGGAACCCATTCTCCTTTGTGCTATCCACTCTGAGGTTGCGGCCCACGCCGCCGACCGCTCTTCCACCACTCCTACTGTTGCTCCACTTCCTCATTCTATTCCAGCAGAGTATGCTGAGTTTGCAGACGTCTTCGATGAGATTGCTGCAGACGCTCTTCCTGAACACAGACCTTACAACCTGAAGATTGACTTGGAAGAAGGCGCTTTGCCGCCTCTCGGTCGAATTTATCCTTTGTCTGAAAAGGAGTTAGTCGCCCTTAAAGACTTTATTGACAAACAGCTGGCTACTGGTGCCATTACCCCATCTTCCTTGCCTCATGGTGCTCCGGTACTCTTTGTCCCCAAGAAGGACAGTGTTAAGATCATGTACACCATGTAACCGTGCCAGAGGCCACAAGGTGTCTAAGAGCGGAGGGTCAAATGGGACAGTAGTGAAGTTATTAACAACACCGCCGTTACGCCGTTAGTCTCTGGAGATCGAGAGTAGAGAAGAGAGGAGCCGGGAGCAGCCAAGTCGGAACGGCAGTATCACCGGTAACGAGGAGCGAACCAAAGAACTTATAAGTCCTAAGGTTAGAGTAGAGAGTACTTCAAGGCGATGAGTGTCAAGTCCATGCCTCGGTCCTCCATTCCGCCGCTTGGTACTCTGAAGATCCACTCCTTATTGTAATCTCTTCTTATTGTTCTTTCTTGCTACACAGACCCTTTCGTTCTAGTCTCTCCTTATTGTCTTTTACTCTACCCTGCAGGTACTACTCGTATAGCTCCTAGTAGTTAGTCTGGCGCTCCGCACCGCTGCGCCGTTCCGTAGATATAAATACTGCCTGTACGCTACTGTAGTTCCTCAGTTTAATTATCGACTTAGATTCCCTCCTTAACTCTGTGCTCCTCTAAGTCTTCAAGCTCATCGCCTTGAAGTACTCCCTATTATAACCTTAGGACTTAGACGTCCTCTGGTTCGCTCCTCGTCACTGGCGTTACCGCCGTTCCGACTTGGCTGCTACTTAGCTCCTCCCTCTATACTCTCGATCTCTGGGGACTAACGGCATAACGGCGGTGTTGTTAATAACTTCACTACTGTCCCACTCGTCTTCTGCACTTAGACACCTTGTGGCTTTGGCACGGTTACACGGTGTACATGATCTTAACAATGAGCCTGAAGACTAAGAGGAGAACTGAGTTGGAAAGGGAATCCAAGTTGATAATTAAACTGAGGAACTACAGTAGCATACAGGCAGTATTTATATCTATGGATCGGCGCATCAGTGCAGAGCGCCAGATGAACTACTAGGAGCTATATGTGTAGTACATGCAGGGTAGAGTAAAAGACAATAAGAAGAGACTAGAATGAAAGGGTATGTGTAGCGAGAAAGAACAATAAAGATGAGATTACAATAAACGGTAGATCTCGGAGTACTGAGTGGCGGAATGGGGCCCTGAGGCATGGACTTGACAGACAGGAAACTTCGGCTTTTTGTGGACTTCTGCAGTCTCAACCGTATCACCAAGAAGGACCGCTATCCCCTGCCGTTGATTTTGGACCTCCTTGATGCTCCGAAACAAGCAAAAATCTATACCAAATTGGACCTCGCTCATGCTTATCATCTAGTCAGAATCGCAGAAGGTGATGAATGGAAAACCACCTTTCAGACCCGACATGGCTCTTATGAATGGAAGGTTATGCCTTTCGGCCTTACTAACGCACCTGCTGCTTTCCAATGTTTTGTTAATGACATTTTCTCTGACATGCTAGATGTTTGTGTCATCGTCTATCTCGACGACATTCTGATTTACTCCGACACGCCGGAGGAACACCAAGAATACGTCAAGGAAGTTCTTCAGCGGCTACGGAAACATTGGCTTTACGCCAATCTTGACAAATGCGAGTTTAATATGGATACCATTGAGTACTTGGGTTACATTCTTTCTCCTGACGGATTGACCATGTCCAAAGAGAAAGTACAGACCATTCTGGAATGGTGTCAAGTCCATGCCGCGGGCCTCCATTCCGCCGCTCGGCATTCCGAAGATCTACTCCTTATTGTAATCTCTTCCTATTGTTCTTTCTCGCTACACATATCCTTTCGTTCTAGTCTCTCATTATTGTCTTTTACTCTTTCGTTCTAGTCTCTCCTTATTGTCTTTTACTCTACCCTGCAGGTACTACTCGTATAGCTCCTAGTAGTTAGTCTGGCGCTCCGCACCGCTGCGCCGTTCCATAGATATAAATACTGCCTGTACGCTACTGTAGTTCCTCAGTTTAATTATCAACTTAGATCTCCCTTCTCAACTTAAACTCTTCTCTAAGTCTTCAGGCTCAACGCCTCGAAGTACGTTCCCCTCGACCTTAGGACTTGAACGTCCTCTGGTTCGCTCCTCGTCATCGGCGATACTGCCGCTCCAACCTGGCTGCTACTTAGCCTCTCTCTCTCTACTCTCGCTCTCCGGGGACTAACGGCGTAACGGCGGTGTTGTTAATAACTTCACTACTGTCCCACTCGTCTTCCGCACTTAGACACCTTGTGGCTTTGGCACGGTTACACGGTGTACATGATCTTAACAAATGGCCTGTTCCTAGGAAGGTTAAGGACATTCAGTCCTTTTTGGTTTTACAAACTTCTATCATCGTTTTATTTATAATTATAGTGATATCGTTGTGCCGATGACTTGGCTTACCTGGAAGGGCGCTCCCTGGATCTGGGACAATGACTGTCAAGAGGCTTTTGAAAACCTCAAAATTGCTTTCACTTCTGCACCTATTCTCGCTCACCGGGAACCCAATCGTCCTATTATCGTGGAAACCAATGCTTCCAATTACACCATTGCGGCGATTCTCTCCATTCAGACTGTTGACGGGGAAATTCATCCTTTAGCTTTCCTTTCCAGAACTCTTCATGCTGCGGAGCTCAACTACGACACTCACAACAAAGAGCTCCTCGCCATCTTCGAAGCTTTCAAAGCTTGGCGTCATTATCTGGAAGGTTCCGGCGATCTGGTGGACGTCGTCACCGATTACAAAAATCTTGAGTATTTTTCTACTACCAAGATTCTCACCTGTCGACAGGTCCGTTGGTCAGAGTATCTCCACCAATTCAACATGGTAATTCACTTCCGACCGGGAAAGCTCAGCGAAAAACCAGACTCGATAACTAGACGCTGGGACGTCTATCCCAAAGAGGGGGATATCGGCTACGCGCAAGTCAACCCTCACAACTTCAGACCCATCTTCACTAATGAGCAACTTACTACTTCTCTTCGGGCTACCTTTCTAGAAGGACCGATGCTCTGAGCTTCTATCGTCATGGATATTGAAGCTCTACATCAAGCTATCATTCTCGCTCTTCCGAAGGACCCAAGCTCCATTGTTGGTTTGGAACTTGCAAAAGATCCTTCCAATGAACGTTGGAGCTTAGGTAGTGACGGGTTATTATGCCTTGATGACCGTATTTATGTTCCTAATCACGGCGATCTTCGCCTTCAAGTTCTCCGCTACTTTCACGATCACCCACTTTCCGGCCATTTCAGCCAGAACTGCACTCTAGAAGCTGTACGTCGTCAATACACCTGGCCTAAGGTCAGAGACTTCATTTGTGACTACGTTACTTCCTGCACTACTTGTGGTCGCAATAAGCCTCGCCGCCATCGGCCTTACGGCTTGTTGAAACCTCTGCCGGTTCCGGTCCGACCATGGGATTCCATATCCATGGACTTCATTGAACAACTACCAATGTCGAATGGTTACACAGCTATCCTAGTTGTCATGGATCGATCATCCAAGCAAGCTATCTTTATTCCAACCTTCAACACTATTACTTCTGAACAACTAGCTGAGCTTTTTGTTATTCACGTTTTCTCTAAGCATGGTATTCCTAATCATGTCACTTCCGATCGTGGTTCCGAATTTGTTTTGGCGTTTTTCCGGGCTCTTGGTAAAGTGCTCTCTATGGAACTTCATTATTCCTCTGGATATCATCCGGAAGCCGACGGGCAGACTGAGCGTGTCAATCAGACTCTTGAGCAGTACATCAGGATCTATTGTTCCTACCAACAAGATGACTGGTCACCTTTACTTCCGATCGCCGAGTTCGCCTATAACAACGCTCCCAATGCTTCCACTGGTATTACTCCGTTCTGTGCTAACAAAGGATACCATCCAAATATCACCGTTTGGCCCAAGGTCAACATGAAGTCTGATCTAGCCAGAGACTTCGTCGTCAACCTCGATGAACTCCACGCTTTCCTTCGAGAGGAAATCCTTCTAGCTCAGTCTTGTTACAAGGAACAAGCTGATAGGAAAAGAATCTCGCATCCGGAGTTCCCGATTGGTTCCGAAGTTTTTGTTCTTGCTAAGCACATTCGATCTACTTGTCCTACTGACAAATTCTCTGAAAAATATCTTGGTCCTTTCAAGGTCATCAGTCGACCTGGTACCCTGTCTTACGAGCTCAAGCTCCCGGACTATCTTCGCCGGATTCACCTGGTCTTCCACATCTCACAGCTGGAGCCAGTTACGCCGAACCCTTTCCCGAATCGTACTCAATCTCCTCCACCTCCAATTGAAGTTGATGGTGAAGAGGAGTACAACGTTGCCGAAATCCTGGACTCCAAGCTGGACAGAAGGTACAAGCGTTGTCCTCTACATTACTATATTCGGTGGGCTAGTTACAAAGGTACCGATGATGAATTCTCTTGGGTTGCGGCTGATGAACTACATGCGGACGAGCTGGTACCCGCATTCTGTCATAAAGTACGCAGCCCCTATCATTTTCCTTTTCTCACCGTCTCGACGCCTTTACTTGTACAATACATCATCCCATCACTGTCAAACCTCCATCGATTACTGATCCACCTGACCCATCTTCTCCTTCTACTGGCTTCCGCCACCTTCCTTGTTCCTAAACTGTACAGTATTACATCGTTGTTTCTCGCAGACCGGATTATGTATATATAGCCAACCCTCCACAGCCTGGTCCCTTATCTTGACCTCTCTGTCATTATCTGGGACCAGGTATGTGCTTACTTATTATTACCTATGACTACGATACTCAATATATCTCTGTCATTATCTGGGACCAGCCTGCCGCCGTTCTGCTTAGTCGCTCCGCTTTCCCGCTCCGTTAGTCACTCCGCCTCTGCCGCTTCGTGACATTAGGTCAAGATCCATTACTGCACTGACAGCCTACCAATAAGGTTGTCCTTGCAGGGTCTATAGACACCACGTCTTCCCTAGTTCCGCCTGACTCTGAAACACCTGTTGCTAGTATAGACTGCTCCGCACTCCCGCACGCACTTGACCCCAGAGACCAAGCTCATGCCCATAATAACGACGATACTTGGCGCGATTGCCAGTCTTAACCTTGCCCCAACGCCCTTTCAAACTCAATCCGAGAGCCACTCACTGTGAGCAATATAACCTTCCTGCCGATTCCCCAGCCCTGATTCCCTACTCCCATCATGTCGACTCCTATCCCGCCTGCCCCAAACACCTCTGCGGAGGATCTCATGGCTCAGCTCATCAGACAAGTAGCTAACCTTGCTACAGCTATGGAGGAACGCTCATCCTCTAAGTCAAGCATGAACAAACCCGAGGTTTTCAAGGGTAAAGATGGCGCTGAAGCCCATCGCTTCATGGCTCAGTTCCAGAATTGGGCGTCAGAACAACCGGATCTCGCCAAAAGCCAAGTAAAACTCATCAAGTCCGCCTTGGGTTTCTTCACAGAAAGTGCCGGAGATTGGGCAACTCCCCATCTGCTACATTTCAATGCGGAAAATCCCCCTTTTGGAGGAAATTGGGAGGCGTTTCTGAAGGAATTTAGCCAACGGTTTGAACCAATGGACCCAGGTATGGAAGCCCGTAGCGAGATCAAGAATCTCAGGCAAAGTAAAGGACAGACAGTTGCGGAATTTGCTCAGAAGTTCAAGGATATCGGAGATCGGACTGAAATGTCTGATATTGACTTGCGGGAACGTTTCTTCACTGCATTACTCCTAGAGATCCGACAACACCTCATCACCGTAAACATTGCCCAAGGAATTGCTCCGACTCTGAAGGAGGCAATCAAACGGGCCATATCGGTGGATGTCTACCTGCACGATCCCACCATGACTGGCCGAAACTCTGGATACCCTCCCACGCATACTGCTCATACTACCCCTGCTGACCCCCACGCTATGGACATTGATGCAACCCACACCAGTAATGGGAATACTAGGGAGGCATTCCTAGCTCGCATGCGAGGACGATGCTTCGGCTGCGGTGCCCAAGGTCATGTCAAGCAAAACTGCCCACACCGAGAAACCACCTGCCGCTACTGTGGACGTCGAAGACATCTGGAAGCAGTCTGCCAAGACAAATTCATGGGACTCGGACGAGACCGAGGCCGACGCCAGCAACCTCGACGCCAACAGATATCCGCTACGGGACCCGCGCCATTCTCCCTATTCCCAAACGAATCCGTCCAAATCGCGTCCTCGACCCCAACATCTGCTTCTGCACCCGTAGCTGCTACTCCGAGCCCCCCTAACCAGGACTTTTCCAATCAGATTGGTCAAATAAGGGAATTACTTGATCGTGCTAACGCTATGTCCTCCTCGTCCTCTGGCTTTCAACAGGGTTTTTAAAGAGGGTACCCGCTTCGGCTGCACCGAGAGTACCCCGTAATCAGTTTGTTATGTTCGCTACTTCCTCGTATGACTCGCACCCATCATGTACAATATCGTCGATCCGGGAATTAAACTCTACTTCCCCACATTTCCGAATTCATGCGAGACTAAGAGGAAGGAATCACAGTATAACAACTGCAGCCATGGTAGACTGTGGAGCTACCGCCCTGTTTTTAAACCAAGACTTTGTCACCCGGAACCATGTAAGATGTGCACCCCTCCATAAACCAATCGATGTTTTTAATATCGATGGAATACCTAACCGAGCTGGACGGATAACCCATTTTGCACATCTAGCACTCACAGTGGATAATCAAGAGCGATGGATGGACTTTCTGATCACCAACCTAGGAGGTGAAGACATCATCCTTGGACTCCCCTGGCTACGGAAGGTAAATCCGGAGATTGATTGGGAGAAAGGACGACTTTCAGTAAAGCCTCCTCGAGTAATGATAGAAGAAGTCCCAGACGAGGAGATCTTGTACTCTCATCTAGCCGCCACTCACACAGCAGAAAGCCCGATCCTCGAGCTCCCGGAACCGGAATCTCCCGCAGAAAACCCCCACATTGAGGTGCCACCAGAAGCGACCCTTGAACAGAGCGAATCAATAGCAGTTGAAGAACTACCAATACACCGAATTCGAGCCAATCATAAAACTCGCCGCACATGGGTAAAAGCAGGAATTCTAGAGGAACAGACGGAGGAAGTCTGGTGCGCCGCAGGATTCACTTACTCCCAGCAGCTAGCAGAGGAAGCCAACCGAGACAAACCCGTTGAAACCTTCGAAGAAATGGTCCCTGAGCAGTATCGTGATTTCAAGAAGGTTTTCTCAGAATCTGCCTCCGAACGATTACCTGCCCACCAACCTTGGGACCATGCAATTGATCTCGTACCTGGAGCACCGGCAACCATGCGTACCAAGATTTATCCCATGTCCCTAAACGAGCAGGAGGAGTTGGATCGTTTCCTAGAAGAAAACCTACGAAAAGGCTATATCATCCCCTCAAAATCACCAATCTCATCACTGGTCTTCTTCGTAAAGAAGAAGGATGGGAAACTCCGTTTTGTACAAGATTACTGGAAACTGAACGAGTACACTGTGAAGAACCGATACCCTCTCCCATTAGTTGCTGACATCATTAGCCGACTTCAGGGAGCAAGATACTTCACGAAGTTTGATGTCCGCTGGGGTTATAATAACATACAGATTAAGAAGGGGCATGAATGGAAAGGCGCGTTCGCAACAACCCGAGGCTTGTTCGAGCCTAAGGTCATGTTCTTTGGTCTCACAAATTCCCCTGCCACGTTCCAAGCACTTATGAATGCTATATTTGCTGATCTCATTGCAGCCGGCAAGGTGGCAGTCTACCTAGATGACATCCTTATCTTCAGTAACGATCTCGAGGAACACCGACGAATGGTACGGGAAGTATTAACTCGGTTAGAAAAGCACGACCTCTACCTACGACCCGAAAAATGTGAATTTGAACAGCAACAGATTGAATACCTCGGACTCATCATCTCAGAAGGGGAGGTGAGAATGGATCCGGTAAAAGTAGCGGCTGTTCGCAACTGGCCAGTCCCTACTAATCTTCGGGAACTACGAGGGTTCTTGGGATTTGCAAACTTCTACCGACGCTTTATCCGGAACTTCGCCAAAATAGCACGACCTTTGAACGACCTGACGAAGAAAGACACCAGCTTTACCTGGACTGACACTCGACAGAACACATTTGACACCCTTCGAGAAGCCTTCATCTCCGCACCGATCCTTGCTCTATGGACACCAGACAGGCCTACTCGAATTGAGGTAGACGCATCAGGCTTTGCCACGGGAGGCGCCCTTATGCAGAAGCAAAACGACGGCCAATGGCATCCGGTAGCCTTCAGATCGGCATCCATGCAGCCAGCGGAACAGAACTACGAAATTTATGATCGAGAGATGCTTGCTATCATTGAAGCACTGAAGGATTGGAGGAACTTTCTAGAAGGACTCCCTCAACCATTCGACATCATTACGGACCATTCGAACCTCGAATTCTGGCGCACTGCACAAGACCTCACCCGCCGACAAGCCCGATGGGCCCTCTATCTGTCACGGTTTGACTTTCATATGATCCACCGCCCTGGCAGAGTAAACACCCAAGCTGATGCTCTCTCCCACATGGCAGTTCATCATGTATCGGACAGCGATGATAACCGGCAACAGACAGTCCTTAAACCCGGCCACTTCGTAAAAATTGCAGCTTCGATCCTACAGAACCCCTTAGAGGATCGTATCCGGAAAGCCTCAGAACGGGAAGCACAGGTATTGGAGGGTCTCAAAACAGTCAAAGAGCACGGACTACAGCGCTTGGCCAATGGGATAGCCGAATGGGAAGAGGACAATGGGTTGGTCTACTACCGAGGTCGAGTATACGTACCAGCAAACGACGACCTACGCACTGAGGTACTCCGTCAATGCCACGACCATCCAACTGCAGGACACCCCGGACTACACGGGACACTTGACTTGGTCAGTACCCATTTCTGGTGGCCCACGTTGCGCTCTTTTGTGGAAAAATATGTTGAGGGATGCGAGGTTTGTGCCCGTAAGAAGATCCAGCGACACCCACGGGCCGTAACTCAACCATTAGATGTACCATCCGGTGACACGCCTAAATTTTGGCTAGACGTCTATGCTGTGAATTGTGACATTTTCACGTATAGATTTGTATCAAGAGGACTGTAATTGAGACCCAGATTGACAGTCAAAGTCGATACTGAATCAGTCTAATAAGTTGAAGGGACCATATACCCATACTACCACAAGTTGGTTAGTTTACCCATCCCCGATACTACCTACGGATAGCAGTCTACCTGTTTGTCAAGCAGGATTATACCAGACTCGGACTACATCCGAAGGATGACCATTCACGTATGACATACCAAGGGTATTCTTATTGGACCTTACACTGGCAGGAGTTTGGAAGAACTTACTCAAGTGACCATGAACCGAGGATTGACTCGAAATGACTTTCTAGAACTCAGGAATTATCAAATACTCCTTCTAGAACGAGATCATGCATTAATCTAAAAGACTGCGATTTAGTCTAATAGACCAATCAAGTTGCATGGTTGAGTAAAATGACTAGAAGAACGATCGAAGTACTGCGAGGCTCCGAAGGCATATCAAATGAATGTCAAAGAGTCCTGACGTAGAAAATATTGAAGAATACAATTAAATGAATACTATGCGTAACTCCCTTGATAGAGTATAGGCACAATGGGTGTCTATTGAAAGAGAGAAGCAATTAGTTTAATCCAGATGAATCAGATTGATAGGATTAGAATCGAGGAGAGCTGATTTGCCTCCGGACGAGGTGACAAACGATCGAAGTAAGTGTTGGACCGCAATGACAGTTGAACACCATTCGAGTCATCCTCCAAAACAATTAAATTAAATGAATATTGAAGTACCTACCTATGTTTGGAGGTATACTAGAATCTTGGAACCAATATGGACCAAATAAGGACATGTAGATTCAAATTAAATGGTATCTGACTGAGTGTAGAAGTTTCCTTGCGGTTCCGAACGTTTATTGTATTAAATTAATTGTACTATGCGACTCTATATTCTGTATGTATAAATAGCAATCCGATGTATCTGGAATACAAGTGATTTTGGGACGACGTTGCAGTGCTAATCCGTAAAAAGGAAAGACACACTCCCACCAGACTGAAACCTCTTCGCTAGCAGCCATTCGGGCCCGGCACTTGTGAGTATAGGAACGTCGTGTTCTGCTCCTTGTGACTGCGAGAAGTCTATCCAGTTGTTGGGTATTCTTCGAACTTAGGATCAGTCGTTGGTCTTAAGGGCAAATCACGCTGTGTGGTTGTGCCAGCACATAGTTCTAGCCCTCCGTAGGGGTCTGTGTGTTTCGGTTTTAATTTACTTTGATTCAAACCCCCAATTCTTGATATACCCAAATCAATACAAACCACAGCACAAATCGTGCTAAATCTACCTTGATCAAAGGAATATATCGAATCCTTAGAACGATTCAAATTGATTGATCAAAGCTTCTTACTTAGCTCTCAAAGCTTTGCGGAACCTTTGCCAACGCTACCCCTTGCTATTAAATAAATTTGATAGCAGTGAACTCGCATATTGTGTATTAGATTGGTTGGTTGGAGTGCCCATTAGATTCCTTCCTTTCTCTTTCACACAAAAACGAGGCAAGCTCGTTACCGGTCTATGGGAAGAGGTAGGGGTTGACCTGATAACACAGCTACCTAACTCCCAAGGCTACGATGCTGTCTTGGTTTGCACAGACCTGTATGGAAAACAAATTTACGCTATTCCTTGCACCAGCTCCATCACAGCCGAAGGCGTTGCCGATATTTACTGTAAGACCTGGGTCAAAATAGGTCTTAGGGTAGGTTTTGGTATGTGGAGGTTTATGTTGTAGCGTGCTAGGAGCAGGCTGGAGCTCGAAGGGAGCTACGAGAACCGCGACCGAGGACGGGAATGACCTAGTAGTGGTTGGAACGACGGGATGGTGACCCTTGAGGGGTTCCTAGGAGGTCCAGGGAGGTCCCTAAGGCGTAGGGAGGTTAAGGAAGAGTGCGGGACCGTACGATATTGCGTAGTAGGAGTTGTACTCGCTAGAACGTCAATATAGGATCGAGTAGGTCGTATGTATAGATGGGTCTCGAGGTTGTAAGCTCCCGAGAAGGGATGTGCCAGGGAGGGTAGGTCCCTGGGGGCTAGGCTTGAGGATGGACGTCCTCGAGTGTGGGAGGTGGTAACGGAGAAGCAGTACATAGTTCGACGTGAGGGGTAGCTTCGACGTTACCTAGATCGAGGTCCTGAAGCCTATAGAATAGCTAGGGAGCTCGAGGAGGTTTGGGGAGGTTAGCTCACCAAGGCGGTAGGCGTTGGGGAGCTTTAGTATTGTTTGAGGGAGCTCGGGAACTCACTCGGATTGCTTAGACGTGAAGTAAAAGCGTGTATTGGATCGTATAGACGATCACAGAGACAATAGACAAGAGTTGAGAGAAACAGAGGTAATGAAACAGAGAGTAAAGAGAAATCCGTATGGTTAGCAGGTACAAAGGGACAGGGACTGGACCTATGCAAAAGGGTGTGTGTTCAAAATATACCAAGCTGGGGCTTCAGGACATTGCGGCGTTACTTAAATAGGTACGGGAAGTGAACAAGAGAACATCTGGAGGCATGAGGTAGCTAATCGGAGGGAGGGAGGTAATCAAGATTAATACTTAAAGGGGTTATCGGCTAGAGGGCTTTCGTACGCGTGTCGGGGTGAAGGACGTTTGGGTAGTTGCATCAGAAATACTTGGGGAGGTGTCTGGTGGTACTTGGGGAGGTGCGGAGGACATACAGGAGGTGGGTAGGACGTATGGCAACGTGTGGTGGTTACTGGGACTGGTCTGGTTGTAGCCAGGGCATGACATTTACTACCGAGAAATCTTCCGTCTCCATGGTCTTCCTCTTCACTTTAAATCCGACCACGGACCCCAGTTTGCAGCTAAACTCATGTGATCCCTTCTCGCTAGGCTAGGAATTAAATCAGATCTAACCTCCGGATACCGTCCTCAGTCCAATGGCCAAACCGAACGAGCAAATCAGGAAGTAGAGAAATACATCCGCCTCTATGTGGGACGACGACAAGATGACTGGGCAGAGCACCTTCCCATGGCAGAGTTTGTGATTAACTCACGGACTCATTCTGCTCTAGGCATGTCCCCGTTCGAGCTAACCTATGGCTATCTTCCCCTGTTCAATATCCCAGTGGGCCAACGCAGCGGTATTCCAGCTGTAGATGACCGTATACGGATTCTCCGAGAAGCGCGACAAGATGCCGGGGCTGCCTTACACCTAGGAAAGAAACAACAGAAGGAGGGATACGAACGCGGGAAGTGGAAAGCTCATCAATTTAAAGTTGGAGACCTAGTCTGGCTCAGTGCAGAGGACATTAACCTTCAGCTTTCCAGTGAAAAGTTAGGAGATCGACAGCTTGGCCCTTATCGCATTCTGGAGAAAATTGGCCCTTTAGACTACCGCCTTGACCTTCCCCTATCCCTAGATCGCCTCCATCCCGTCTTCCATGTTGATAAACTATACCCCTGGAAAGGTAACTCCATTAATGGCGAAATACCAACACCACCAGAGCCGGTATACTTAGAGGATGAAGACGAACCGGAATACGAAGTAGAGGAGATCTTAGACAGCCAGGTTCGATGGAAGAAGTTGGAATATTTGGTTAAGTGGAAAGGTTACGACGCAGGGAACAACTCTTGGGAACCTGCAGCCAACCTCAGTCGAGCACCAAAAATTGTTCGGGCCTTTCATAAAAAACACCCAACGGCGGCAAAACCTTGACCATCGAGGACAATGGTCATAAGGAGGGGGTTAATGTCATAAAGTACGCAGCCCCTATCATTTTCCTTTTCTCACCGTCTCGACGCCTTTACTTGTACAATACATCATCCCATCACTGTCAAACCTCCATCGATTACTGATCCACCTGACCCATCTTCTCCTTCTACTGGCTGTCATATGCATGCAATTCACCCAATACGCTTCCCGGCCCGGCCCGGAGCGGCCGGACTTCGGATTAATAACCTTGTGACCTACATTCTATTTATTTATTATTCCGAGCTTTCATCGAGGTCTTCTGACTGTATCTGGGATGTATATAAGCTAGAATACTTTGTACGTTGTAGTCAAGCTTGAAATCAAGTGTACCACCTTATCCCAGTCTTTAATATCTTCTTTACCCTTTGCTTCCGGACTCCCGGATCATCAGGAACCCCATTTAGGCTGCTCATACCAATCTTGCACTCTTGCCATAATTCCCGGGGACACCAACAGTGTGTGAAGGGTGTTGCTAATAGCTTCACCGACGTCCCACTCCCAGTGTGTACTACAGGCCAATACTCAGTTCTGGACCTCGGAATTATCCCGGGCTATTCCCGGGCCAGATCCGGCCTCAGAACCTCTATAGCTATTGACCTGTAGGCACGGTCTTGTCAGTATTTCAAGCTTACACTTCATTACACTGTTCCTTCACCAAAATACCCCTCCATTATGTCCTTCGGCTCTGATTCAGGATCTTTCGTCGAGTATGCCTTATCGTTACCTGATCCGGTCGGCCCGGACCCGGAAACCTCGGATTTGTCGGACCAATCTAGCCCATCTGACCACAATTCTGAACAAGAATCAGTTCAGTCCGGTACTAATTCCGATCCTGACCAGTCAAGTTATGACTCGGAATTTCCTGGCCCATTTGATTATGATTATCTTCATGAATCCTCTGACTTCGACTCGGATCACCCCGGCCCTTACGATCTCCGTTATCTACATTCCTATCCTTCATCCTCAGCCTCAGACTCAGTGGAGTCGTTCCACTCATTTGCCTCTGATAACTCCGAAGCGCCGGAACTCCGGCCCGGTGATGACAGATCTGGTCATCCTCACCTCAGACCCGATGGCAGGCTTTTGGACTCTGAGAGGGAAAGGCGCAGGGTGCTCGGGTTGTGCTTTTATTGTGGAGGAGAACATATGAAGGTAGATTGTCTCAAACTGCAGGTCTGTACAGGACAGAACTATGATGCAGATAACTCTGAATCAGATGTTCCGGGCTCCGATGATGGTTCCGAGTAATTCCTAATTTTTCTACATTTTAATTCTGAATTTTCCAACTATTCCCAAGTCTTAGACCGAGTTTTCCTTTTCTTTCATGATTCTCACTTATTTGACCTTACAAATTCCTTTCTTTCTGAATTTCGGCCCGTTTTTATGCCCTTCAATGATTATTCAGTATTTGACATTATCATTGATATTATTTCCGAGCTTCGGCCCGCATTTTTGCGATTTTTCCAAGGTTTGAACCAATGTTTCCTTTTCTTTCATGATTTCACTTGTTGACCTTGCAAATTCCCATTCCTTCCGAACTTCGGCCCGATTTTTAGGCCTTTTTATGACGATTCATTGTTTGACATGATATATACTTCATTTCCGAGTTTCGGCCCAAGTTTTGGCTCCCTTGTTATTATTCTCAATGTCTGGGGCTCATTTCCGCTTTTTCCGAATGACGGCCCGATTTTTATATCTTTACATAATCAATTTTTGTTGACACTATGATTCACTTCACTTCCAAGCTTCGGACTGCATTTTTTCCATCCATTCCACTTCTGTTTCGAGTTTTTGAATATTCAGGTAATGTTTCATTGTAATGACTATTATTGCTTCATTCCGGTCCGATTATGCCGATGTTTTTGCTTATTATTGATTACTAATTATTCCATTCCATGTTTCCGACCTTGCTCCGATTTTTCCGTCATTTTATTGGCATTATCTCAAGCTTGCTCATTGGCACTTCCACTCACTTACCTGTTATCATTTCTATTTATGTTGATTCCTTTGCTTCACCCACAAGCTGCTCCTCTTTTTAGTAGGATTTCATTGATTATTTGTTAGGATACAGTTTCTACTCCCACTTAGATCCGTTGATCTGCCGGGTAGACCGAAACACTTTTTTCCAACTCATTTTTTATGATTATCCTTATAGCGCTTTCCGGCTTTGCTTCCCTTGGAACTTCCGGTCTCGGGATGGTTCTACCATCATTCTGGACACTTTGTGTCAATTTCGGCCTTTTTAAGGCATCGCTCTTGTGTGGATATCAGCTTAGGTTATCATCTCTGGCAGCACTTTGTGTTGATTGGTATGCCGGACTTTTCCGCAGTTTCCGACGATTTTTCCGGCCCAATCCCGCCCCTCGGTTCGGATTTTATTCCGAAATTTTCCCTACTCCATTACCCAATCCTCCTACATCACCATTTACTCCAACTTCGGCTCTTGATTCATGGCTTTCGAGGGCTCAAGCGTACTTGGGGGATACTGCTGTATTCCAGTCCTGTAGTCCAATTTTCGGGCCAGCCACTCCCGATTTTCGAAATTCGGAACTTGTTTTAGTCTTTTGAGACTTCAGAACACTTTCCGGCCGGCCCGGACTTCGGAAGTTACATGGTCATCCATTCTTTTGTTGATTATTTTGTTACGAGTTTACTTTGTTTCAATCTGGTTTTTGTTTGCTTTATTATGTTCCTTTGACCCCCTACATCGGCAGGCCGATCCTTTCCAGTTTCTCCGAAACTTCTTCTTTTAATTTATTCTTCACTACTGGATCTAATCCAATCCCTTTGCTTTACTATACTTTACTATTTCACTGCACACATATTCACAGAGGCCTTCGTGGGCTCAGGCCTAACGGGGGGATACTGTCATATGCATGCAATTCACCCAATACGCTTCCCGGCCCGGCCCGGAGCGGCCGGACTTCGGATTAATAACCTTGTGACCTACATTCTATTTATTTATTATTCCGAGCTTTCATCGAGGTCTTCTGACTGTATCTGGGATGTATATAAGCTAGAATACTTTGTACGTTGTAGTCAAGCTTGAAATCAAGTGTACCACCTTATCCCAGTCTTTAATATCTTCTTTACCCTTTGCTTCCGGACTCCCGGATCATCAGGAACCCCATTTAGGCTGCTCATACCAATCTTGCACTCTTGCCATAATTCCCGGGGACACCAACAGTGTGTGAAGGGTGTTGCTAATAGCTTCACCGACGTCCCACTCCCAGTGTGTACTACAGGCCAATACTCAGTTCTGGACCTCGGAATTATCCCGGGCTATTCCCGGGCCAGATCCGGCCTCAGAACCTCTATAGCTATTGACCTGTAGGCACGGTCTTGTCACTGGCTTCCGCCACCTTCCTTGTTCCTAAACTGTACAGTATTACATCGTTGTTTCTCGCAGACCGGATTATGTATATATAGCCAACCCTCCACAGCCTGGTCCCTTATCTTGACCTCTCTGTCATTATCTGGGACCAGGTATGTGCTTACTTATTATTACCTATGACTACGATACTCAATATATCTCTGTCATTATCTGGGACCAGCCTGCCGCCGTTCTGCTTAGTCACTCCGCCTTGTTGCCCTGTTCAGTTGCTCCACCTCGCCGTTCTGCTTAGTCGCTCCGCTTTCCCGCTCCGTTAGTCACTCCGCCTCTGCCGCTTCGTGACACATTCCACGCTCGATACCCTCAGAAACCTGGACCTTGATCACAAAAATATTTTATTCCTTTTCCACCGTGCTCCGCCGAAGTTTACTTTGTGCGTTTAGAGGGTAAACACAATGATAGTAAATTGAGTGTTTACCTCTCTCTCTTAATTGCTTATAGTATTCTTCAATTTACTGTTTCACTTATGTTTCATTCACACTTAAACTACTTATACTTCGAACTAATTAATTCTTCCGCCGCTTCGCGGTCCATTCACTTTCCGACTTTAAAATGCGATAACATTTTTTATATACAAAGCAAGATAAAAAATATATGTAGGAAGGTACAAGGAGGCAAGACTACAAGAAAGGGCCGAGGGGCTGACATCCAATGTCCGATGATACGCTACTCTACTCCTCCCTTTCCTTCCCTTTCTCCGACTGGGCCTTCTTCGGCGCTGGTTCATCGTTTTCCTCTTCTCCTTCTTCCTCCACTTCCACTTCTTCCCCGTCCTTCTCCATTTCCCCTTCAATCTCCCTTTCTTCCTCTTCATCACTATCTGCTTGTAAGACCTGGGTCAGAATAGGTCTTAAGGTAGGGTTTGGTATATGAAGGTTTATGTTGTAGTGTGCTAGGAGCAGGCTGGAGCTTGAAGGGAGCTACGGGAACCGCGACCAAGGACAGGAATGACCTAGTAGTGGCTGGGGCGAAGAGATGATGACCCTTGAGGGGGTTCCTAGGAGGTCCAGAGAGGTCCCTAAGGCGTAGGGAGGTTAGGTAGAAGGATGGAACCTTGTAATATCGCGTAGTAGGAGTTGTACTCGCTAGAACATCAATATAGGAATCAAATAGGTCGTAGATGGAATTGGGTCTCGAGGTTGTAAGCTCCCGAGAAGGTATACGCCTGGGAGGGGAGGTTCCCGGGGACTGGGCTTGAGGATGGACGTCCTCGAGTGTTGAAGGTAGTAATGGAGAAGCGATACGTGGTTCGACGTTACTTTGATCGAGGTCCCGAAGCTTATAGAGTAGCTAGGGAGCTTGAGGAGGTTTGGGGAGGTTAGCTCACCAAGGTGGTAGGCGTTGGGGAGCTTTAGTATTGTTCGAGGGAGCTCGGGAACTCACTCGGATTGCTTAGACGTGAAGTAAAAGTGTGTATTGGATTGTATAGACAATCGCAGAGACGATAGACAAGAGTTGAGAGAAACAGAGATAAAGAAATAGGGAGTAAAGAGAATTCTGTATAGGTAGCAGGTACAAAGGGACAGGTACTGGACCTATGTAAAGGGTGTGTGTTCAAAATATACCAAGCTGGGCTTCTGGACGCTACTGGACTGCTTAAATACGTATGGTGAAGTTAACAAAGAGACATAGTATGAAACAGGCACTTAATGGGGTTTCTACGTACATGAGGACGGAATGATGGGCACATGTGCGGGGTTCCAGGACCCTGTCATGGAGTGGTTCGGTTGCATTGAGGGGAACTAAGGATCGTGGAGGTTGTTCTAGCAGTAAGGAGGTCTGCGGGACATTGGGAGTGTTCTCAGGGATTCAGGGAAGGGGGCTGAAGAGGTAAGGGGGCTGAGGAGGTTGGGAACTATGTTAAGGAGGTTATGGGCTATGGAATTCGGGGCGAGGCATGACACTGCTGCCCTCCTTCTTTTCTTCAACGGTGCCGATGGCCCGGCCCCCGGCAATTCAGGGGGCGAATTCCTTCTCCTATTGGCATCCATTATCAACTATTCCAACTTCCGGGTCATGTGGTGATGGTAAGTATTTGCCTTGATTTGACCATCCCGGAGTTTGGCGAATAATTGAGCCATCTGGCTCTCAAGTACTGCCATCTGCTTGCCGATTGGATTTCCTCCTCCCTCCCGCTTCACCGTCGAGGGCTGCCCGGTAACGAGCTTGCCTCGTTTTTGTGTGAAAGAGAAAGGAAGGAATCTAATGGGCACTCCAACCAACCAATCTAATACACAATATGCGAGTTCACTGCTATCAAATTTATTTAATAGCAAGGGGTAGCGTTGGCAAAGGTTCCGCAAAGCTTTGAGAGCTAAGTAAGAAGCTTTGATCAATCAATTTGAATCGTTCTAAGGATTCGATATATTCCTTTGATCAAGGTAGATTTAGCACGATTTGTGCTGTGGTTTGTATTGATTTGGGTATATCAAGAATTGGGGGTTTGAATCAAAGTAAATTAAAACCGAAACACACAGACCCCTACGGAGGGCTAGAACTATGTGCTGGCACAACCACACAGCGTGATTTGCCCTTAAGACCAACGACTGATCCTAAGTTCGAAGAATACCCAACAACTGGATAGACTTCTCGCAGTCACAAGGAGCAGAACACGACGTTCCTATACTCACAAGTGCCGGGCCCGAATGGCTGCTAGCGAAGAGGTTTCAGTCTGGTGGGAGTGTGTCTTTCCTTTTTACGGATTAGCACTGCAACGTCGTCCCAAAATCACTTGTATTCCAGATACATCGGATTGCTATTTATACATACAGAATATAGAGTCGCATAGTACAATTAATTTAATACAATAAACGTTCGGAACCGCAAGGAAACTTCTACACTCAGTCAGATACCATTTAATTTGAATCTACATGTCCTTATTTGGTCCATATTGGTTCCAAGATTCTAGTATACCTCCAAACATAGGTAGGTACTTCAATATTCATTTAATTTAATTGTTTTGGAGGATGACTCGAATGGTGTTCAACTGTCATTGCGGTCCAACACTTACTTCGATCGTTTGTCACCTCGTCCGGAGGCAAATCAGCTCTCCTCGATTCTAATCCTATCAATCTGATTCATCTGGATTAAACTAATTGCTTCTCTCTTTCAATAGATACCCATTGTGCCTATACTTTATCAAGGGAGTTACGCATAGTATTCATTTAATTGTATTCTTCAATATTTTCTACGTCAGGACTCTTTGACATTCATTTGATATGCCTTCGGAGCCTCGCAGTACTTCGATCATTCTTCTAGTCATTTTACTCAACCATGCAACTTGATTGGTCTATTAGACTAAATCGCAGTCTTTTAGATTAATGCATGATCTCGTTCTAGAAGGAGTATTTGATAATTCCTGAGTTCTAGAAAGTCATTTCGAGTCAATCCTCGGTTCATGGTCACTTGAGTAAGTTCTTCCAAACTCCTGCCAGTGTAAGGTCCAATAAGAATACCCTTGGTATGTCATACGTGAATGGTCATCCTTCGGATGTAGTCCGAGTCTGGTATAATCCTGCTTGACAAACAGGTAGACTGCTATCCGTAGGTAGTATCGGGGATGGGTAAACTAACCAACTTGTGGTAGTATGGGTATATGGTCCCTTCAACTTATTAGACTGATTCAGTATCGACTTTGACTGTCAATCTGGGTCTCAATTACAGTCCTCTTGATACAAATCTATACGTGAAAATGTCACAATTCACAGCATAGACGTCTAGCCAAAATTTAGGTGTGTCACCGGAATACAAGCACCGCACATTTGCGTCGTGGCAGGGTTTGCAGATGACAGAACTCCTCTTGCCAGCCTGCATCTGGCAAGAGATCTTCTTGCTCCTGCATTGTTTGCAGGGAGCCCTGTCATCTTCGTCATTGTCGTCATCATCCCCGTCGCCGCCGTCATCAGGATCCCCGCCAACAGGCTACCAACAGTAATGTTAGTAAAAGGCTAATTTTGAGGGCCTTGGCCTTGCCTTTCCCCTTTTCCTTTCGGATTTCCACTACCACCGAACTTCCTCCTGGCAAGGAACCCCGCTGACTATGAGCGGTAGCCGCCTTCACCATTACCCTCCGGCACTCCTCCAACTCCCTGCGCTGCTGCCTCCTTCTGTTTCTGCGCCTCTTCCTTGGCCTTCTTCTTCTTTGCCGCCGCCGCTTTCCTTGCCTTCATCTTGCGGACCTTTTCCTCTGCCTGCTGGATGGCCTCGTCGTCGTCTAACTCCAAGGCGTCGTCATCGTCTTCACTAGGTTCGTCATGGACAGTGAGGTCGATGGGTGGTGGTGGAGCAGGCCGTGACCTCGAAGGTCCGGCGGTCGAAGATTTGTTGCTTGTGGTGGTTATGGTTCGGCTGGTCGACATCTTGGTGGACTTAGAGGTTTTGGAAAAGTTAGGGCCTCAACGGCAAAACCCTGGGCCTTTTATATGGCAAAACTGCGCACGGACCAGCGAAAATTTTCCTTCGAATTGTACTCGGTTTACGGTGAACCAACGAAATTTTCCTGATGACTAAAAGGATAAATGCTGGTGCTAACGGGATATAAAATTTTTTCTCGGGTGACTAATAGTATTTCCCGATACTAACGGCTTTCAAGGGCTCAAGCCTAAGAGGGGGATACTGTCAAGTCCATGCCTCGGGCCTCTATTCCGCCGCTCGGTATTCCGAGATCTACCTTTTATTGTAATCTCATTCTTATTGTTCTTTCTCGCTACACATACCCTTTCATTCTAGTCTCTCCTTATTGTCTTTTACTCTACCCTGCAGGTACTACACATATAGCTCCTGGTAGTTAGTCTGGCGTTCCACACCAATGTGCTGATCCGTAGATATAAATACTGCCTGTACGCTACTGTAGTTCCTCAGTTTAATTATCAACTTAGACCTCCTCTTAGTCTTCAGGCTCATCGCCTCGAAGTACTCTGTACTCTAACCTTAGGACTTATAAGTTCTTTGGTTCGCTCCTCATCACCGGCAATACTGCTGCTCCGGCTTGGCTGCTCCTGGCTCCTCTCTTCTATACTCTCGATCTCCGGGGACTAGCGGCGTAACGACGGTGTTGTTAATAACTTCCCCACTGTCCCATTTGACCTTCCGCCCTTAGACACCTTGTGGCCTCTGGCACGGTTACAGGGTGTACATGATCTTAACAGAGGCTCCGAAGACATATCAAATGAATGTCAAAGAGTCCTGACATAGAAAATATTGAAGAATACAATTAAATAAATACTATGCATAACTCTCTTGATAAAGTATAGGCACAATGGGTGTCGATTGAAAGAGAGAAGCAATTAGTTTAATCCAGATGAATCAGATTGATAGGATTAGAAATGAGGAGAGCTGATTTACCTCCGGATGAGGTGACAAACGATCAAAGGACGTGCTGAACACCATTTGAGTCATTCTCCAAAGCAATTAAATTAAATGGATATTGAAGTACCTACCTATGTTTGGAGGTATACTAGAATCTTGGAACCAATATGGACCAAATAAGGACGTGTAGATTCAAATTAAATGATATCTGACCTATTGTAGAAGTTTCCTTGCGGTTCTGAACGTTTATTTTATTAAATTAATTGTACTGTGTGACTCTATATCCTGTATGTATAAATAGCAATCCAATGTATTGTTAAGATCATGTACACCGTGTAACCGTGCCAAGGCCACAAGGTGTCTAAGTGCGGAAGACGAGTGGGACAGTAGTGAAGTTATTAACAACACCGCCGTTACGCCGTTAGTCCCCGGAGATCAAGAGTATAGAGGGAGGAGCTAAGTAGCAGCCAAGTCGGAGCGGCGGTATCGCCGATGACGAGGAGCGGACCAGAGAATGTTCAAGTCCTAAGGTCGAGTAGAACGTACTTCAAGGCGTTGAGCCTGAAGACTTAGATAAGAGCTAAGTTGAGAAGGGAGATCTAAGTTGATAATTAAACTGAGGAACTACAGTAGCGTACAGACAGTATTTATATCTACGGAACGGCGCATCGGTGCGGAGCGCTAGACTAACTACTAGGAGCTATACGAGTAGTACCTGCAGGGTAAAGTAAAAGACAATAGGGAGGGACTAGAATGAAAGGGTATGTGTAGTGAGAAAGAACAATAAGAGTGAGAATACAATAAACCATGAATCTTTGGAGTACCGAGTGGCAGAATGGAGGCCCGAGGCATGGACTTGACATGTATCTGGAATGGAAGTGATTTTGGGATGACGTTGCAGTGCTAATCCGTAAAAAGGAAAGACACACTCCCACCAGACTGAAACCCCTTCGCTAGCAGCCATTCGGGCCTGGCACTTGTGAGTATAGGAACATTGTGTTCTGCTCCTTGTAACTGCAAGAAGTTATATCCAGCTGTTGGGTATTCTTCGAACTTAGGATCAGTCATTGGTCTTAAGGGCAAATCATGCTGTGTGGTTGTGCCAGCACATAGTTCTAGCCCTCCGTAGGGGTCTGTGTGTTTTGGTTTTAATTTACTTTGATTCAAACCCCCAATTCTTGATATACCCATATCAATACAACTAAAGCACAAATAGTGCTGAATCTACCTTGATCAAAGGAATATACCGAATCCTTAGAACGATTCAAATTGATTCATTGAAGCTTTCCCCTAGCTCTGAAAGCTTTGCAGAACCTTTGACAATGCTACCCCTTGCTATTAAATATATTTGATAGCAGTGAACTTGCATATTGTGTATTAGATTGGTTGGTTGGAGTGCCCATTTGATTCCTTCCTTTCTCTTTCACACAAAAATGAGGCAAGCTCGTTAACAATGAGGAGCACACCAGAGAACTTTAAGTCCTGAGGTTAGAGTAAGGAGAGCTTCAAGGTGATGAGCCTGAAGACTTAGAGGACAAGAGGAGAAGACCTAGGATGATCCTAAGTTGATAATCAAACTGAGGAACTACAATATAGTACGGGCAGTATTTATACTTACTAATCGGCGTACTGGGGCAGAGCACCAGACTAGCTACTAGGGGCTATACATATAGTACCTGCAGGGTAGAGAATAAGACAATAAGGAGGGACTAGGATGAATGGGTATGTGTAGCGAGAAAGAACAATAAAGGGTAGATCTCGGAGTACTGAGCGGCGGAGCAGGGCACCAAGGCATGGTGTGAAATTCATGCCCAACCACTAACATAAAATCCAACTGAGCCAAAAGGCTACTATGACAGGATAATTGTCATAGGTGGTTGGGACCATATATACCACATATATTAAGACCTCTCTTCATGATCTTAACACATGGACTTCACAAGATAACAAACGATCAAAGGATGTGTTGAGCATCAATGACAGATGAACACCATTCAAGTCATTCTCTAAACAATTAAGATTAAATGAATAATGAAGTACCTACCTATGTTTGGAGGTATACTAGAATATTGGGGCCAATATAGACCAAATGAGAACAAATAGCTTCAAATTAAATGATGTATAACTTATTAGAGAAGTTTCCTTGCGGTTCCAAATGTTTATTCTATTGAATTAATTGTACTGTGCAATTCTATATCCTGTATGTATAAATAGTGATCAGATGTATCTGGAATACAAGTGATTTTGGGATGACGTTGCAGTGCTAATCCATAAAAAGGAAAGACACACTCCTGCCAGACTGAAGCCTCTTTGCTAGCAGCCATTTGGGTCCGGCACTTGCAAGTATAGGAATGTCATGTTCTGCTCCTTGTGACTGTGAGAAGTTATATCCACAGGGTATTCTTCAAACTTAGGATCAGCTGTTGGTTTTAAGGGCAAATCACACTATGTGGTTGTGCCAGCACATAGTGCTAGCCCTCCGTAGGGGTCTGTGTGTTTTGGTTTTGATTTACTTTGATTCAAACCCCCAATTCTTGATATACCCATATTCATACCACTAAAGCACAAATTGTGCTGAATTCACCTTGATCAAAGGAATATATCGAATCCTTAGAATGATTCAAATTGATTGATTGAAGCTTTTTCCTTAGCTCTCAAAAGCTTTGCAGAACCTTTGACAATGCTACCCCTTGCTATTAAATATATTTGATAGAAGTGAACTTGCATATTGTGTATTAGATTGGTTGGTTGGAGTGCCCATTAAATTCCTTCCTTTCTCTTTCACACAAAAACGAGGCAAGCTTGTTATCGGGGGCATCACTGGGGTATAGAGGAAGGGAAGAAGGCATCGTAGGTTAGTACCGGGTGTTAAGATTATGCGGAGAGGTCTTAATACATGTGGTATATATAGTCCCGACCACCTATGACAATTATCCTGTCATAGTAGCCTTTTGGCTCAGTTGGATTTTGTGTTAGTGGTTGGGCATGAATTTCACACTGGGGCATGACAGATGCACCATTGAATAGCATGAGCAGCATGAGTGGCACATGTGCAATTAGTGGGACAGAGTGGGGAAGTGTCCTCAAAGTCACTTTGGTTGGAATGGCATCATTTGCGACCATGAACAACATTAGACTTCGAAATACTTGAGTTCTTCTGGAATTCATTTGCACGGTCTCGAAAATATGAGTTGAATTGTCAATTGAATCTACATAGCAACATGGACTATGAGTTGAGCAAGATGAAAAGATTCAGTTCAAGGAGAACAGGCAAGAAATGACTGAGTAATGGGCAAAATCAAGTGGCACATGAAAAACACCAGGACACTTGATTCAAGCGCCGTAAATAATATCTGACACGATTTCACTCAGTCTGATTCGACAAGTTTCTCATTGGGACTGAGGCATGGTCTTGACAACAAGAAGAGTGACTTGGGACATTTTATGAGAGTGGCTAGTCAATATTCTTAAGAGTTTCAGGTTTTTGTCATGGCCTCTCTCAATAATTTTCCAAGAATCAAGGATAGCATATAATTTTTTGTTTGGTAATATTCCCAAGATTTGTACTCTTATAGATTTTGAAAACTCAATTCTTGAAAATTGCTCAAAGTTTTGTGCAGCAGTGTGCTGTCCCATTTGATTCAACTTAGATACTGATCGGCCCTTTATTGCTGAAGGCGCGGGCTTGCCATTATACATGATCTTAACACAGACTGGGAAGAGGATGAGGAAGAAATGGATGATAATCAGTGACTTTATGCATATAGGTATTATAAGAGCCTACATATGCTTGTTGTCATTGTATTTACATTGGATATAGGCTTGAGACAAGTTGTAAAAGAGACCTGGTATTCAGCGGAAGCGGGGACAAGAATTTCATCCCGTGCCGCTTAAGTTAAACAGCACAAATCCTTAACCGTGAATGCACCCTGACTTTCAGCACTGATTCTGGTTAACAGTGAGGACTCATTTCTTTTGGTTTGTTCTCAACATCTCCTGGACAGCCTCAACTTTGTTTAACAGATACAAGGGCATAATAATTAGAAGACATGTACAAAACAGTGGACTAATGAAAAATGATAGGCTAAATAGAGCTTTTTGCAGATCTGTAATCAGTATGTATTTCAAATAGTGGAAAGGTGTCGCAGAAGGGTAGAAATGTCCAAAATAAGATAAGTGTCACTGGTCAGGGAAATGTATAACGTATAAAATAAACATGAAATGGATAAGTTACAATTTTTGGTGACAGTAGGATGACAGGGGACACACTCGACGAACAGAGTTATGAACGACAAAAGTTATGAACAACATCAACCTGACGGAACGGGGAGCTCACTTGCGCCTCGACACAGGTTTATCGTGATGCTTCGTCTTTGACTTTTTGGTTGGAGGTTGCTCCTCCTCCTCTTCCTCCTCTTCCTCGTCACTACTTTGCTTGACCTGATCACTTTCATCTTCATCTTCCTCTTCATCGTCTTCGTCGCTATCAGGAACGAACGGCTCGCTTTTCTGCCCCTTGCGCGGAGGAGCAGGCGCGTTTTTGGTGGGCTTGCCGGTTTTCAGTTTCACCTTGTCGTCTTCAGAGGATTCGTTGTCCGACTCATCCGATCCATAGACAGGCGGAATGACGGGTTTTTTCGCAACGACAGGGGCGTCCGTAGCGGTGGGCTTTCTAGATTTCGGTGCTTTTTTGGTCTAAGGGCATCGGAATAAGGGGAAGAACGACCGAAGAATAGTTGATACATACAGCGGCGGCGGCAGCTACAACAGCGTCTGCTGCGGCAACTTGTTCAGGAGATCGAGCATTGTATTTTTCCTTCTCCTCGCTGTACACAACCTTCAGTTCTTCGGCCAGCTGTTTATAGTGCTGTATATTAAAGATGTAATCAGTAACGCGTCGGACTGACTACAAGGAGCACACGAGACGAGACCGACGTTTTTCTGATCCTCAGGAAGAGTACTCCATTGTTCGGACATGAGTTTACGAAGTTCGGCAGTAGGAAGATCCGGGTGTTGCTCCTTTACTTTTTGTCGAATCTGGTTCTGGAACAGGAAGAACGAAGAGGCAGGTCGCTTCGGTGCATTGGGATCTTTCTTGACTCGTTTGCGCTTTCCATTTATCACCTCTTCGTCGCCTGTTTTGCCTTTCCCCTTTGTGTGACCATTGATCAAGGAAGGGGTACCGATCGCTTTCGCGAATTCTTCAGCCGCTTGGGCAGCTTCCCGCATGCTTTGAGCAACGGACATGAGACTATCCGTATACTAGAATACAAAAAGATTGGTGAAAGCCTGAAACAAGACGTTTGATCCTTGCCTGTGCGCGGAGTTCATCCACAGTAGGTGCCATTTTGACTAACGATAGAGAAAGGAGGAAGATGAATATTTTTGTCAACTTTGAAACATTATGATTGCGAACAAAAAAGAAGTCATGTGGCTTTGTTGCTTACGTCATTCTATTCAAGCGCCGCTCAAACATCCACATCTTCACGCCGTTACCGACGAATTTCCAGCGGGCCACAGACTTGAACTGAACTAAGTCGTTCTGACTTTCTATTCCTTTGTTCTTCGTGGTAGTTCCTTTCTCCTTCTTTTTGAATTCGGATCTTTTGCGTTGCGTTGCAATCTGAGAGCAAATCGGCGAAAAAAAAACCGAATAGAACGATTTCGATCCCTGTTCCCTCAGAGAAAAAAGAGAAAAGAAAAAGGACGGAATGGAACAGTCAAATTTCTACACGACATGGCTGACGTCGCAGCCAGGTCAATCGACAAATTCATCTACTTTCGACGATTGGCCTAAAGAGCGTCCAACGACGACTACCCACGCGTCTGCAACGCCCTCAACAACATTGGGAGAGATAAATGACATTTTCACCGAACTCGGAGGTCTGTTTCGTTTTGTCTTGTCAATTATCATTGCTCTCGACGACCGGCTGACTTTTGACGTTATTGCACAGCCCCACCTTCGGCTCCCACCAACTCTCCCTCGACATCTTTCTTCGCACCTCATAACTACTATGTTCAAGCTCCATACAATTCAATACCGTACGGCTCTTCATGGCAACCCTCGTCTTCTTCATCGACCACTGTACCTGTATCTTCCTACTCTTCCTTGAATGGCGCCACGAGTTCGGCAGCGCATTCAATGCAGCGGCCTTTGCAGTCGCCAACACAGATGGTAATAGAGTAAGCTATTTTTTCATCCCAATTTCATGTCATTCATGATTTTCCAGTCCTGCTTTGACCTCTGTGGGTGGCCCCTCTCAGTCAGCTTCGCAACCACCAAGGGCGTATTCCCAGCCACTTTCGTTGACTTCTTCGCCACATACTTCGCTTTCCGCGCAACCACCGCAGCAAAACCAGGCCCAACAACCATTCTCATTCTCATCTTTGTCCACTATATATCATCCAAGCCACAACGTTCCTCCGGCTCTCCTTAATCAGTACCACTCCTTACAGCAGCAACAATCGCCGCCTCAGCTTCATCTACAGCAACCGCAACAGGTTCAACAATCTCAGGGCACTCTTTCTCCCCAATCATTGCATTCTCCCTCGGCCTTTACAGTTGTTGCACCGAATTCGTTTTATGCACAACCGTCGCATCAGCAAAATGGACTCCCTTCGATACCCAATGCCGCGTCATCTACGACTGTTTCGTCTCTACAACCAGCTCATCCTCTACCAACCACTGCCGAACAACGTGCTCAGTTATATGCCGTAATCAAACCAATGCTTCAAGCAGCCAGTTTCACCGGGGCGGGAGCTGTGCAGACATTAGCACAACGAATCGACGATTTTGGTACTACTGAAATCGACGCTCAGCTTCGGATGGAGGTGCTGACTAAAATCAGAGATGGGGCTGGCAACCACTATTTTCGTGCGTGGGGCGAAAACGCCACGGCGTTAGAAATCACTAGAGAATGGTTGAAGCAGGCCTATGCAGCCAAGCAAGATAATCCGTTGTCAGAGACGACCATGCCTTTATTGCATGTGCGTAGTTTTACTCACCTTCCTAGGAAGCACAATTGATATTCCTTCCTTTCAGATCATTGATCGTTTACCGCTGACGGTCGACTCCCTCAAAACTTCGAAGCTTGGCAAACTCGTGGTCAAACTTGTAAAGGAACCTCCTACTCCTGGTGAGCTTAGCATTCACCATTCTTGCTCCACATATTCTACTAGCATAGAGAGTTGTATTGTTCTCGTGGTCAGTTCGAGAATGAGAGTGCAAGCGAATGCTTTTCCCCTTCCTCTTTCTAATGTTGATATTACATTATACCCCCGTTTAATGAGGAAAAAACATTCGAAGCAAATAGTAATATAATACATCTAACAACTGGTCCTTTCCGTTTTTTCTATGAATCCTACAAACGATATTATCAATGCGCAGCGATCAAGGATATGGCATCGAACATCGAACGACGATGGCGCCAGCTCGTTGACGGGGCATCGTCCAAAGCAACAGAGGGTGGGTCATGTCATTCCACTGTACCAACGTAGATGACTGATTTGCCTGAAAACACATACATTCTAGATATCAAACCAAAAAAACGAAAACTAGAGGCCCCGATCAAAGCTCCGCCACTATCCAAGAAACCCGCTGTGGGTTCTGCGACGTCCACGAAGCCCATAGCAGTCAAGAAAGAGGCCTCCTCGCTATTAACCAAAACACCGCCTACAAAAGATGCCAAATCTGATTCGTCGTTTTTCTCTGCTCCCAAAGCGAAACCAAAGCTGCCGAGTTTCAAGAAGGCGCCACTGCCCCTGCCCGGTAACTCAGGAACGGGAAAGAAGGGGGTCAATAACAACGTAGCGCAACCGTCGTCGATTGACCCCTTCCAAGAGGTTCTCAAGTCAATGTCGAAAGGGCGCAAAGGGTCCCCTGTAATTGGCGCACCTTCTTCTGCTACTCCACCTCCGGGTTCGTCGAACACACCCCCCAGTGTAGCGGGAACACCGAACATTGCCGGAAACTCTGGGTTGACTAAGCTTGGAAGGAAAAAGAAATCTGTGACGTGGGCTCCGGATCATAGCCTCGAGGCGATCAAGTTTATTGAGCCGGCTGTTTATGACGATGAGCCTGTCGACGTCAGTACCTGTTTTCCTCTGTTTCTTGAGACCGTATTAACTCGGCATCTTCTCTTTGCGTTGTCGTTGTCTAATGATTGTTTGTCATTTTCTATGTTTGTCTTCGTATTACAGGGTATGCATTTGAACCTGCGCGATCTGGATCGCGGTGAAGGTGCTGCTTTACATGCACATTTGTTCGAGGAAACTGTAGATTGGTATGAGCCTCTTCGTAAGCAATTTAAATCCCGACATTCAAATGTGCGAGACTGAAATGATGCATGCCATCCTATTCTCTAACAGCAATCGAGATACCAATCGACATCGATTATCCAGCACGAGGCGAGCAAAGCGAGGAGAAGACGGTGCAGGATCAACGAGAGCAGACTGCTTTAAGTGCGCTCTACATGACTGAAGCCCAAATTCCTGATACGCCATCCGAAGCAACCAATACACTACCGGAGGACGAAATTGACAAGGATGTGATAACGATGATATCTGGACCGGAAGCTGACTCTGTCTTTTGGAGTAGCGAGGCCTCAGCCGCTCCTCCAGCACTTTTTGGCGGCGCCGTAGCAGATATTTTGTCTCAGCTCTCCACTGGAAATTTCTCGCTAATGAATGGTGCGAATAGCAGCGGAGGCGCCGGCGAGATTAACGGCGGTATGCCGATGGGTCACAGTCACGATATGATGAACTTGAGTAATGTAGACCCCTTGTCTGTGCAGTCTCTTCCTCCAGAGCAGCTACAAGTTTTGCTTCAACAATTAAATCCTGCGTTTGGAAATGATCAGTCGTGGCAGAATCCTGCCTCTGCCAATCATTACTCGCAATACGGCTACAGTGATGATAACAGCAACGAGCCTTCTCCACGATGGGTAGAAGGTCGGGGAAGGGGAAGAGGCAGAGGCAGAGGCAGGGGAGGTAGAGGAGAAGATGGCTTTAGAAATAGTAAAAGAAAACCATGCAGTTTCTTTCAATCCGGAAGGCGAGCGAAGCTTAAAGTTGTTCTGATGATCCGGAGTAACTAATGAACCTCCGTGATATAGATGCAAGTACGGCGATCAGTGTGACTTTGCACATGAGATGATCTCATAAGGTAACTCAGTCTGGAGAAGAGGCGGCTTTTGAATTGAGTAGGGACTGTTACATATCCGCATTTGCACGCATAAATCATTTCACTATTACTCGCATCAGTACTATATTCTATGTACCTCATCCAAATTTCATGTTCACGACATGCTTATCGACACGATTGGACGCCATATGTTTCATTTCACGTTGCAGTTGAACCACCGTCCAAAGTAATCGAAACCTATTCTAGTTTAAACTTAAATAAGTCTAAAAATATAATTCAGCTCAAATTCAGATAGCCTCTACCGACAACTGCAACGACCCAGCCCAATGCCTCAATACGCCCAAACCAACACCATTCTTATCCCACACCTTCGGTTCCCTCGAAATGATTGTAGAATGAGTATTTCGCAAACCGGTGATGAGCGCCCTTTCCTTTTGAAGATGTGGAATAGAATTCAATCGGGCACAAATTGTTTTCTGAAGGGGAGAAAGAATAGGATGTGCTGAGTGATGTACCTGCGGTACAGCAAGCACAGACGATGGATCCGATTCGTTGATCAGATCTGCCACTGCGCCTTCAACCTCTTTCTCGAAGTTAACTAACGCTTGAGCTAAAGTTTGTTGCCCAGACTTGTATTCTTTTTCCAGAAGCGATATTCGAGCTTTTGAAGACCGTGAAGCGAGGGATAGGCGTACGAGGGCAAGTGTGAGTATCATCGGTATGAGAATTGGAATAGACGCGTATACAAGGATGTTTACTGGAAAACGGAAATTAAGGAAGGGAGGTAAAATGGGCGTCTTCTGAATGATAGGTTTGTGGTCCGGGTTATCTGTGGAGACAGATAAGGTGGAGTGGGACCGGAGCCATAATGGAGCGTGCAACTTTGACCGAGATTTGGGTGGAAGAGAGGATGGAAGTGTGTACGAAGAGAGTATGGGATGATGTCCCGAACGATATTCACTTCAGAATAAAGATCAGTTATAGTAGGAAAGACCTTGAGGGAAATGACCCTTACATCTGTAGTCCATTTGTTTCATACTCTGCAAATGGGTCTTCCGTCTCAATCGCCGCGGTAACGTATGGCACCGTTAGATCATTGAGTGCGTTTGCATAAATCCTCACATGTTTGAACTGGGCCATGGATTGAAAGAAAATCAGATTCGGGTCTGACATAACATCCAACAAGGGCCTCCCGCTCTTCCCCCATTTGTCGACACAGTAAAACTGTTCCCCAGTTCTACTAAGAAGCTTGGGACCGAGTGTGCGCGAGATGGCAGAGAAGAAAGAATTATATTTGACTAATCCGAAGTGGGGTGTAGCAATGGTGTTGAAGTTGACTGGAACAATAACGTCGGGAGAATCAGGGGAGAATAATCCACGTTGGGTTAGAATGCCAACGACGTAACGGGATACTAACCCCCCGAGACTGTATCCGGTGATGCTGAATCGACGGACATGTTTCCCTTGTGAACGGAGATGAGCGATTTCTTGGACAATCTCCTGCGCAACTCTCTCGCCACCCCAGTCAATTCCATCATACGTCGAGTCCTCCTTGTTCGTTTCTGCCAAAAGCACATGAAGCTCAGGTTGCACCTCCTTAACTATTCGCTCCATTTCGGCAAGATGACCTGGGTTTCCCCACATGCCATGTACGAGGACAAGAAGATGCACAGAATCAGAGGATGGGGATGGTGAATTGCTGCTTGTGCTAGAGGACATGGTGGTTAGGAACAAGCTAGGACAACACCATTAAGTACGTAGCTGGAAGTAAATGCGTCAGCTCTTCCAATGCTGACAATGTTCTATTGACAAAGACATAGAGATCTTGCCGCAGATAATACATAATAGTGCCCGGTATTGCCCCGCTATCATTCCGTTCAACAACGTCGCGAACCTCATTTCTACTGTCCATTCGTTCATCAGATTATAAGTCACTTGCAGGCAAAACTTATTAAGAATGAAGTTTGAGGTCACTCTGATAAGTACATCGCGCTAAATCTCTATCCCGGTATGGTAAAATATTATCAACGCACTTTTGAAACAGGGTAGTTTCAACTCCTGCACTGCATCATATAGTGTTCTAAGCTTGTACTCATATCCAGCTCATATCTCATATTGGAGCTGAAACTTTGCGGCTGGCATGGCTGAGTCCGTTCGAGGTTTTCTTTAAGGATAGTAACTTCAAATCCTTCTTATGAATTTGGGAGATCCATTGCACAATGCAGTTGAAAAGTTTGAACAAAAGACCGCCGTAGTCGGAAGCGGAAGATCTTGAATTTCGGTGATATGCATGTGGAGGTATGTGGTGTTGTTCGTAGGGGGAACTTATGAGAGCTGATGGAGGTATGTACATTTGGCTGGTTGTGTGACGAAAAACGCCGAAGTCATGATCAGGAGAGAAAAAGGTCGGACGAAAGGAGCCTGATTGAGTGATACGTTCGGAAGGTCGCCGAAGCGATGCGCCCTGATACCGTGATGTGCCTGTCAACCGATACGACAAGATTGTATTGCCAGAACCCTTTGACTCCTTCTGCAGCACTCCACTGCCTGCTATAGTACAGGTTTGCAGTCTCTCACGACTAGAGAGTCTGCCCAGAGAAGGCCAGGGAATCAATGCAAACCTTGGCCAATGATTCGACTTTCGAGACTCGGACTTTGGCAGACAATTCAAATTTTTGCACCCTCCCATCATTTGCGCGAAGCCGGGTGATGGCGGAGACCATGCATTTCAAAAATAGCCGATCTCCATGAAGAGGGATTTGTTTTTGTTTCATCAAGAAAGCGGTGAATAATTGATTGCAGGGAAAGTATATAATTCTGGATTCGACATGTTGGCACCCCAGCTGTGCTCTCCCTCACACATACGCAGGTTACTGGTTGACCTGTCGTCCTTTGGCATCCCCAACGAGAATAAGAGTTTGTCCCTTCTCTAGCTCTCAGCCTTCTTTGACAATGTTATTCAACGAATTGTCCACTTCCACTCAAATTCTCGTCGGGCTCGTCTTTCTACGCGGTGTCGCACTGACCGGTGCCGCCCCATTGAGGTGACTTCAATTTTTTTTTCCTTTCATGATACTTTTCTGAGCTTTACCTTGCCAGATGGCCCGCAGATAAGGGTATCATTTCTCGGTGAGTCTTCCTCTGCCTAGCGCAAATGGACGAAAAACTCAGCATTTCTTCCGATCGTCTTTACAGAGAAACCAAGCGCCAGGATGCGTCTGGGGACTCCGAAATTATGAGCGAGTTGCCTTCGGATGACACTCTCACTACGATCATAAGCGACCTTGGTAAGTTTTGACTACCTGTGATGAATTTGACTTGAATATTCATCTCGTTCGTTTCAGCGGGTCTCGCTACTCCTACTGACTCCTCGATTGGTAACCTCGGTGATCTCGTCATTCCCACTTCAATAAGTGGCTCTTCCACTGGTTCGTACTTTCTACCTTTAATGGAATCGTAATGCTCAACTTGCGTCTGCTTCACAGACTCGGGTATCGTCATCAATATCCCTTCCTCCTCGAACGCTAAAATCACCATTGAGACAAACGGTGGTGGATGCGGATGTGGTGACGATGGGGACGAGGAATATTACGACGACGAGGATGACGAGGACGAGGATTACGATGACGGCGAAGACGAAGGTGAAGATGATGAAATCACTCAGGACTCGGGCTATGGTTCTTCAGATGACCTTGCCGCCGCCCTTGGTTCTGCTCTCGCAACTGACAGTGGGGACTCGTCCAACGCTCTTACAGGTTCAGCCATTTGGTCAAGGAAGGCGTTGAAGAATGCTGTTCGCTCAAGTGGGGCATCATCAAGTAGCTCGGCTAGCTCCGACGGTGCTTCTGCTAGCTCTAATGCAACGGCTTCTGACAGTTCCGCAGGTGCATCTGCTACTGGATCTGCCGACGGCGCATCTTCTACAAGCGCCTCTACTACCGGCGCTGATTCGTCCTCATCAACTGACACCTCGTCTGCTTCCAGTGCTAGCTCTTCCGCTGTTTCCGGCTCAGCGGCTGACTCAGGATCCTCTTCGACCACTGGTGCAGCGACCGATTCCGGGTCCGCGACATCTACCGCTGGAAATGCAACTGACTCCGGGTCTGCATCGACCTCGACATCCGGCTCGTCTTCAACTGACTCGGGATCCTCTTCGACTACCGGTTCCGCAACTGATTCCGGTTCCGCTGCGACTACTTCTGGATCTGCCTCGACTTCCGGATCTGCCTCGACGTCTGGCACATCAACTGTAGAAACATGTAATACCGCATGGCAGAAATGCAACACTGATTGGCAGGGTGCGGGCTCAAACACTGGCAGCTACACTTGTCAAAAAGATTATCAGTCATGTATACAAGGATCAAGTGCAGGGTCCAGCAGTTCTTCTGGAACTACCAGTACATCCAGTGGTTCATCTTCCTCGGGCAGCGCTGATACCTCTAGCACTTCGTCCACTTCAGGAAGTGCCGATTCAGGAAGTGCTGCCTCATCCAGCGGAGTAGGGTCCACAGACTCCTCCAGCTCTACTGCCACTGCTGCTGCGTCAGCCTCGGCCACTGCGGACGCTGACTCTTCCACTTCACAAGACGGTGACTCGAACACTGGCTCTTCAGCAGCTGCATCTTCAACAGCAACGGATGCTTCCTCGCCCACGAGCAGCTCGACTGGCACTTCCTCAGCAGATACAGGTAGCTCAACTGGCACTTCCTCAGCAGATACAGGTAGCTCAAGTGGTACTTCTTCAGCCGATGCAGGGAGCTCGACTGGTACTTCCACAGCCGACTCTAGCTCCGCTTCTTCGTCAACAGCTGCTGATTCTTCATCTGCATCCTCTACTGCAGCAGCCGATTCTGGAAGTACAGGAACTGAGTCGTCAGCTGCCGCCAGTGCTACTGCTTCTTCAGATTCTTCCTCCGCTACTGCTAGAGGAATAGATGGCTCTAACTCAACCAGTTCCGCCACGGACTGTGGCTGCTCAGATTCTTCGAATTCAACTGCTACTGCATCAGGGACTGATTCCGCATCCTCGTCCGCCGCTTCGGGAGCCGACTCATCTAGCACCGACTCTGGTTCAGCAGCGAGTGCCACCAGTACAGCGGATGCATCTTCCTCTTCCAGTACCACAAGCTCATCTGGCACCGATTCGTCTAGTGGTGCAAATTCAACTGCCACCGCTTCCACCGATTCACCCTCTACACCCACTGCTACAGGTGCTGCAGCATCCGACTCTGGTTCATCAGCGAGTGCGAGTGGATCAACAGATACCTCTTCGAGTAGCGCAGGGGCTACCACAAACTCAACTGGTACCGACTCTTCCAGTGGTGCAAATCCATCTGCAGCTGCTTCTACAGATTCTGTCTCTACATCTACCGCCACAGGTGCAGCAGCATCCGACTCCAGTTCCGCAGCGGGTGCCACTACCTCAGCTACTGGTTCAACTGGCACCGATTCTTCCAGTGGTGCAAGTTCGTCTGCTGCTGCCTCCACTGATTCTGCCTCTACATCTACTGCCACTGGTGCAGCAGCATCCGACTCTGGTTCATCAGCGAGTGCCAGTGGATCAGCTGACGCCTCTTCTTCTACCACTTCTGCAACAGGATCCACAGGATCTTCCGGCACCGACTCATCCAGTGGCGCCGCGAATACCACCGACTCTTCATCTGCGTCCACTGCAACAGGGGCAGCAGGCTCTGGTACAGATTCGTCTAGCAGCTCGAATAGCACAGGAACTGCGACGGGTACCAGCGCTTCTGGCTCAGCGGATGCTTCTTCTACAGGATCACCCAGTGCCGACTCGTCCAGTGGCGCAACAAGTGCTACCAGTTCCGCTTCGACCTCGACTGCCACTGGTGCTAGTGCCGATTCGGGCTCTGGCAGTGCTACCTCGAGTGGTACAGGCTCATCTTGCTCAGGCTCATCTAGCAGCTCTGCGGACGCCGCGAGCTCTACTGGATCGGCAGCGTCTTCTACTTCCGCAGGATCTTCGAGCACCGGTACAGACTCAAGCTCGAGCTCGACAGGCTCTGGCTGTCCTTGCGCAGATGGATCGGCAGCGAACTCCACGTCAAGTGCAGACTCCAGCTCAGGTTCAACGGACTCCTCTAGTGCTACTACCGGTGCAAACGCAGGCGCAAGTGCTTCCGCTGGCGCCAGCGCTGACTCTGGATCCCCTTCAGGCACTACAACTTCGTCATCTAGTTCTTCATCCTCTTCTAGCAGCTCCTCATCTTCCTCCTCTTCCAGTAGCTCTTCTACCTCGAGCGGGACCTCGAAACGAAGCGTTAAAGGTCGCAGGAGCTCGGTCATGAAGGAAATGAGCTTTGCTTAATGTCTGTATCTAGCAGCGGGATAATGTATCTCGTTAAACATTCTATAGGTCGACATTGTGAAAAGTACATACTACACTCAATCAACAATCGTTTTCTTTCTCTTGCTGTGTACATACGATTTGTTGCAATCAGAAATGTTTGTAAATTAGGCAAGTGATTACTGCCATTTGCATAATTCTGTGAAAATGAGAAGATTTTTTTTTCGGTCTTGCTCAATGTGCTGACTCTTCCACAAATGTGACGATGCAACAACTCACGAACGCTTTTGTATCATATAACATCCACCTTCTATTGCTTTTTGCAGCTTGTGCAAGACCTTAAGAGTGAATGCTTATCATAAGGAGACAGCGAGTGCACTGTCGCTACTATGTAGTAGTACGATATCTGCCTATTGGTCAACTGGTAGACTGGAGATCTCGGTCGAAGTCGCTTTCCGTAGAAAATAATCTCCCCATTTTCACGGAATTACAATAGAATACAATTTTCTTTTGCCTGCTCACCCACATTCATGATCATTACAGTGTTGTCTTCTGAATCCAATCCAATACAACCTGTTCGGCAATTTCCAATCCATTCTTCTCCATGAACATCATATGAGCGTTCCCTTTGATACCCACACTTGCTAGCTCTACATGTGTCACCGGTACACCCGCCTGTGCGAGGAAACCCACGGTACAAGCATCATATATTGCATGATAACTCGACTCCGAAGTCACTACCAACGTCGGTATCTCTTTCAAGTTGACCATTTGCCTTGCTGGGGCGGCTTGGTGATAACATGTTGTACCCAACGAAGCATTTGAAAGAGATGGAACAATCTCGGTTTTGAGATCAGATGCAAAGAAAATTGGTGGTGAATAGGTTACAGGAATCTCGGTTAGGCCAAAAGGACGGGCAGGGGTAAGCGGAGGGAAAACAGCGTTGATGAAAGGAGGTCCGATAGGTTCAAGAGCAATGATAGTCTTGATGAGGGATGGACGGGTGTCGCCTAGGATCCAGCCGTACTGACCAGATTGTGAATGGGTGAGGAGAACCACAGGCTGGAGATGAAATACATAAATCAGTTGTGTATCTTTGAAACGAGCGTAAAGAAGGCTACATACACCAATAAGGTCCAAAAGGTCACCTAAAGCCTTCCTTACCTTCACCGAGCTCTCTTCGTCCGAAATTAGACTAGGCATTGTAGAGGCGTAAAAATTATCAAAGATTGGGTCTCCTGCTGTTCCATTCCCTGGCCACTGGGTATGCAGGGCTGCTTGAGGCCATAAATGGAACTGTTTCACTGCAGTGAAATGGGACGAGATGTAGGTGGCGTCGAAATCGGATTGGTTCCCGTCGACACCCATTTGCCATGCGGACCGCCCGCGAGAGGGTTGATCAACAATGTAGACCTGGCAGAAGACAGATACATAATAGTAAGTTTGAGGGCTGATATAGGATCGATTGGTGAGACCTATAGGCAGAATTACTAACCTCGAAGCCTTGGCTCATAAAATAATCCGCCCAACCCGGTCTCCCATCAGGCGTGTTCAGAAAATTTGTTCCAGTCATTCCGTGTCCGTGAATCATTAATATTGGCAGTGATCGAGTGACGTTCACTGGGACGAGACGTTCCACGTATATTTGTCCGAAGGCTATCTCACTTCCGTTCTTAGTTCCCGGAGTGTTAACATACTGCTCGCCAATATAGAAATAGTTCCGGCGGTGAAGGGTGCCTTCAACTAGTTGGATTTGAGACGAAATACCTGTGGTCGTTAACTGTAGAAGGGTGAGAAGGAAACAAACACCCAGGAGAAAGATGATCATCTTTTGACGAAGTGATTAAGGCGAGTGGAACAATCTTATATACCCAGTATATACCCCATGATTACCTTCACCAGGGTCAAACTATGCACCCACAAATAATTGGCCTTCTCTGATTCGTTGGCATGATGGACTGGTGACAAGGTCATTGGATTTTCTGCACTGGCCAATCCTATATATCAGGTAATCGAAGACTTATATCGTAGAAGCAGAAATGGGGGTTCAATCCAATAACTTAAGGTATGTAAAATTTCGGAGACTGAATGATACATGGAAGTTCGTATTATTCACAGTGAAGTCCTCTGAAGGAGGGCTTCCCCAGCAGCTTTCGTACTGCCCTTCGATTCCTTGATGATGCGCGCAAATTCCCTAAACGAAGGTAGAGAAGCATCTCGCATGAGCAAAAAACCTATACTTTCGCTAGTGAGCACTTTGACTCCAGCATGGCGCATGGCGTCGAGCGCAATAGGTACTTCAAATGCATTGCATGAAGAAACCGCATCGGCAACAACATAGACTTCGCTGATTTTGTTTATCGAGGATTGACTCAAGAGCTCTAATGCTGTTTGAAGGATACAGATGTGTGACTGGGGATAAGGCGATGTGTCACTTCAAGTTTTGGATGATCGAGTTCTGCGTCTTACTTCGATGCCCATAAGGACTACGGTCCTAGTTCCCAGTTCCGAAACAAGGGCCTGGATTTCCGGGATGAACATTGAGAACAGGGTTTTATCGATAGTCTGTCGGTGAAGGATGCCG
This sequence comes from Lentinula edodes, assembly GCF_021015755.1. Lineage (NCBI taxonomy): Eukaryota > Fungi > Basidiomycota > Agaricomycetes > Agaricales > Omphalotaceae > Lentinula > Lentinula edodes. The sequence goes on from NW_025764321.1 coordinate 751,064, forward strand.
AGAGAAGCAAGATCAACTTGGGGATCAATTGGACCAAGCGCTGCAAAGATAGAGCTGTCTGTTCAGTCAATGTGAACAGTGAGCAGGAAGATACCACCTTTGGCATTCTGTGTCGTTACTATAACAGGATATTCAAAAAGCTATAACATTTTCATTACACGTTGAGATCGCAACGATGACACGATGGTATGAACCTTGGCAAACTTGAGCATTTTGTTGGTCGTCGCAACAACATGGTGGTATTCATGAATCGCAGTACCTAGACAATGCTTCTATGATGATCAGAATTTGTCGACAGAAAGCTGTTACTAACGAAATATGCTCTGGAGATCGCAGAGCAGGAAAAGTGTAGTACTAGCCATCGTTTATAACCTTGACAACGGTGCGACTCCGCAGGCGATTTATGATTGATCATCACGTGTGGTTGATTTCGTTCTGCTGGTTTCTTTTCCCCACCAACTGTGCAGCCAACGGTTCAGCGCTGAGTCGTCTACTAGCTTTCTGTGATCCTCTCGTTTTGCAACGTAGGATCAGTCCTCTCGTTTAACAACCACGCCTTGTCAGGTTATTTTCGTTCTTTCATCTCACTTTCGACCCGCCACAACCTAAAAAAGAAATCAAAAACATATAATGCAGACCATTGATAACGCAAAAGATGATATTGCCGCACAGCTCCGCGTAATGCATTTATCGTTGTGACTACCTGATACTATCTAATTTCCTTTTTCAAGTTCGAATCCTTCAAACTAGGCAAGCCCTTGCCAACATCTATGACCTTGAACCACCAACACAAACACTCTCGTTCCCACTCTCGCAATGGTTCAGTTTCATCTGTTGCTTCTTTACCTCTCACCGCTTCTAAATCCACGAACTCGTATGACTTTGCTGTTCTTCCAACGACCAACTCCATGCCCGTCCTTTCTTCCAAGCGGAATTCCCACCATCGGCGACGGTCCTCCGTTTCCACCCGCCACGAATCCGCTGATATCATGGGTCTTCCAGAACTACCTGCGTCTTCGTCCGAGGACAATGTCATCGAAAAGGACTATGTACGTCGCCGCGCGCTGTGGGCTCTCGAAGGGAAACAGAATGATGCTTCCTTCTCCAAGGTTGAAATCCCTGAACTATCGAGTTCCGAAGTTGAAAAGAAGATGTTTGACTTTTGTAAGTATCAAATGCAAGGGAAATTGTGTGGAACTTGGCTCATGTCTTTTTCTATGCAGCCTCTAAGTCGTTTTCGACTCCATCAAATTCCGGATATGGTAAACGGGAATCTTTCAAGCCCTCTTCATCGAAAGATCAGCTTCATACCTTAGTTGAAGAAGAAGAGGAGGAAGAGGATTGGGATTTTCAAAAATCGTCTCCTCGGAAACTTCCTGTCAGTGCAGTGTCACTAAGTAACGATGACAAGCTACCAACTACGCCCGTTACTCCCGACGATGCTTTTGCGAAGCAAACAGCCTCACGTCCCAGACCAGCCACTCTTACTTTACGACCTCTCTCACTCACTGCCGGCGGCTTACCTACACCATCTCTAACTCCCAGTGTTCGACCAGGTTTAAGGTCTTTGTCACTGGTACCTAACGATGAGCAAACTACGCGCAACTCGTTCAATGATGTTTCTCCGACTCCATATCTCCGCGCTCGTCCAGCGAATTTGCAAATTTCTACTTCACGTGGATCTGTGGATGAGACATCTTGTGCTATTCCCATCCGCCGTAGCAGTATCTCCTACAAGTCATCCGCCGCCGCCGCTGGCCTACCTACACCTGAGATGACTCCCACTTTTTCAGAGCGTCGATACAGCCATAACAGCTTAGGCAGCAACACTAGTGTTAGCGGTATAAGTAACGACGAGGATTTTCTCCAGTCAAATGCTTCCTACAGCCGCCATAGACCGCTAAGCGCAAGCGAACAACATTTTTTATTCAAATCCCACAATGCGCTGTTGTCTCGAATACAGGACTTAGAGAAAGCTCTGATCGTACGGCGCACGTCTGTGTCGTCTGTCCCAGGCTCGCGACCTCTTTCATCTTCCTTTTCAGTCACTGATTCTGAAGACATGTCCATCTCTTCAGAACCTAGTGACGAGATGCTTAGGCTTGTTGCTGATCTCAAAGCAGAACGGGATGAGCTGAAAAGGGATGTTGATGGTTGGAGAGTAAGGGTTGGAGACCTGGAAAAGCAGATTGGTCTCCTCGGCAAGCGAGTGGAAGGTGAACGCCGAGAGGCGTGGGTCGCGCGCTCTCGTACCAATCTCCTTGAAGCAGAGAAGAACACCTTTGAGAAAGAATACGGACAGGCCAAGGAAGAGATGGCAAGAATGGAGGAGGAGAAAAATAAGGAGATTGCTCAGTTAACGGCACAAGTCCGCACTCTTGAGGCAGACAAACAGCGTACCATACAGGACAATGCTCATTTGTCGGGGGAGTGCGAATATTGGAAGGTGGAAGCGGCGAGGTTCAGCAAAATGAGAAAGGATGAGATGCTGATTTCCACCGTACGATCCACTTATGATACCGAGCATGCTCCTAGCGCTTGGCGCCGGGGTCTGCACTACGACTCGGTTGATTCGTTGGAAAGTTCAACTGATGTGGACTTCGGGTCGTTTGATAGTGATCATGGCTTCGGATTTTCGCTCAAAGCTGTCGCTGAAGAGAATGAAGGGGACCTCGATGTTCATGGTTCGCAAATTCCTGAAGAGGACGTCGAGGCGGATTACTTATCGGACGAAGAAGACAACGGGTTAGCTGGATATGAAGATGAAGAAGAGGAAGATTTTACTTTTCAATCTTCTGGTTCTTCGTCATCATTTGGTTCTATCCATGAAATTTCCAAGCCTCGTTCGGCGACTCGTCTCCAGATGGACGTACTAATGCCATCCTCGCCTGCCATTCGCGCTTCGACCCTTTCTTCAGGATCCGGCAGTAATACACCCTCTACACTTACTCCTGGCTCTCGTTCACTGTCATCTTCTCCTGTGCCTTCTGTTGCGAGTAATATGGATGCGTTAAAATCCACTCGTGTGCAAGCTACTGTGGTTCCTGTGCACCGTTCAGTTGGGTCTTTATCCAAGACATGGACGTTCCCAAGAGCCCAAAGTGCTTCCACTTCTCACGACCCTAGAAATGATGTAGACAAGTTCTTCGATTGTCTTGAAGACTCTGAAACGGATTCCACTGGATCTCGGTCCCCAGTTTCTCCCTCGATATACACCTACGAGCACAATAAGGGATTGTTTGCCAAGGGCTTAGAGGCATTTGATGACAACGAGGCTATGCCGTTTGCCCTTCCTTCAAATATCATCAGCATGGTAGTGGAGGAGCAGGATTCTCCCCGATCTCTGCCCGTCGTTATCGAAGAAGAAGAGGTAGAAGACGACGACGAGCAAACCAGGGTTGACGACGACGACGACATGCTTGGTGATAATGCTGGAATTAAGATTACCTTAACTCCTGCAGCAGAGGATGACAACGACGAATACCTATCTTCTCATATCGAGGATTCTGATGAAGAAGAAACTGATGCAGATGAGGAGAACGATGAGATCGCGCAACAGGATCGTACCGTCAATGTTCATGACACGGAAACTCATCCCCGCTTCAAATCTACTCGAAAACCCGTACCTGTTTTTGAAGAGTTTGACGAAGGGAATGATGATGATGACGTCCCTTTTAACTTCGGGCAACCACTTCGTTCTTCTACACCTCCGCATACCTTAGCAATGACAACTCCTCCGCGTTCTAGCGTTCGGATCTCTTCTCCATCGCCATCATCCATTCCCCGCCCAACCTCGTCATTCAATACCTCTACTTCATCTCCAAATATTCTTGAATCATCACCAACAATCACTCTATCAAAACTACCTGTCCGTCCAACATCGTCGTTTGTCACTCCGCCAACTAAGCGCGGAGGAGCTATGTCCTCGTTCATACCACTGCCTATCACCTCTTCTTCCCCTAGCCCGATGCGCAAACAACCATCAGTTCGAGAGAAGCCTCTGGTCGCTAGCTTTATCCGGCAGCCGGTACGAAGACCTTTGATGGCCGCCAACAGCAGTACCAGTTCTACGTCGAGAGCTGGGCATAACGATTCAAACGGTTCGGCTATTCAATCCTCCTTCAACTTTGTCAATTCTAGCTGTACGTAGTACTGATTTCTTTTCTTTTGGTGCTTGTAGTTGGTGGAGCTGTAGTGACAAACGATCCTCCTCGTTTTTCTCTTAACAGGTCAGTTGCCGACTCGGATCACACCTTCTTCCACAGCCCAAGCTTTTCGTCCAGTCAATCGTATTCCGGTTCTTTCCAAACAGACATAGATGGCCTGAACGGCTTTGCCCCCATTTCTACTTTGGTCTCCACATCTACAGCCACAAATTTTGTTCAGCCTATCTCTACCGACGAACAAACACTCCAGTCTTCATTTTCTTCTCCCTCTTTATCATCCATCATGTCATCTCCAAAACTATCCTTCCAGGTCCTCGCCGGCTTCATTCCACGGCCGTGGAATGCACAAACTTCTGTATTGAATGTCGATCAGGATGATGCAATACAGAGAGGCGACTTATTCACAACACCAGCGGGCGCCAAGTTCAAATCATACGTTTCGAAGCAGAAGCAGTTGGAGCGATTAAGATTAAGGTTGCAGCACGAGAGTTCGCCTCCACAACATTTATCTAATGATGTGTGCCAAAAGTGCGATGGTGCCGTTGTCTATCTTTGAGGTGAGCTGTCTCAACAATGACCGTCGAACTTCTATATTGATTCTTCGTCCGATCAAAGCTTCTAATGGACACTTCACTGTATGTACATTGATAAGACATAGCACACTTTGGTGCGCGGTCCGCATACGATTATGATTCTTGAACATTGCTTGTACACTTGTAAATTCTTTACACCACTTTATGCTCTTCCTTTTTTCCTTACCCTCGCATCCTTTGAAGATTTTATCCCTCTCGTTCCATCGTCTACGTCAAGGTGACATATCTATCTTCGCCCTTTGTTCAATCTTCTTTTTACCTTGACCCCTTGTTCATGTTTGCCATATATTCTTATTGGTGAAGGCTTGACGCCTTTCCTTGTATTTCGGTGTACAAAATGCATTATTTGCTACCTATGTTTCCCCACCACTCATCTCTTTTCGACGAATATATGCCACCCTATGAGTCTCGCAGGTATCCTTCTGTAACCGGTGCTGATCTAGTTATGCTCGTTTGAATTCCGTTTGAATTCCGTTTAATACTCGACTCAAGCGGACTAGTAGAGATCATTTTCCTAGTTTGATCATAGGATTCAGGCAGAATGACTCTTTAATTTGACTGCCACATAGATAAATACTATTATAGGTAGTGCACCCCGCGGGCGAACAAGGGGGTTTCCATCCTCTTCTACGCAATAGTTTTGCAATCTCAAACCAAGGCCCTCTTTCCATGCCCTGCAGACCCTCGGTGCACTCAACTTGGCTTCGGGATACTCTTTCCCAGTCTCGCGCACTGGGCACCATCTCGGGGAGGCTGTTAACTAGAAGATGGTGAACACTGGGAACTCTGTGCTCGACTAGTGCGAAGCAGGGAGACAGAAACTTGAGATTCAAACCGTGAACCTATAATTCGGGTGTTACCAAATTAGGCAAAATTTTTCTCGCTTTGACCAACTCGAGCGTGTACTCAATATGGCTCTAGACGGCATAATAATCCTAGATCATTACGGGTGAGTAATTAGGATCGCTGCTTGACTTGCTTTGCTGAAACCAATTCAGACGTCCGATTATACAATCTGGATTTCGGTCCAGTACCACTGCATATTCAATATTGCATATCGACGCGGTGAACAACGCCTTACAAAAAGCTGAACGTTCAGCAGATGTTGATTCTGTCATATATGTGCCGCCTTTGAATACTGCCAACGGTTCGAGCGCGTGCTGCCACGTCGAAGTAGGAGATTTGAGATTCCTGTGTCCAGTCAGCGGTGACGGTGAGCATCGAACATTTTTACTGCAGATAAATATCTATTAACAACAATCAATAGTGGACCCGCTACTTGCGTTTGCCTTTCTACAAACTTTCATCGACATCCTGCGAGAATACTTGGGAACTGTGTCCGCTGCTACTCTGAGGGATAATTTCGATATTGTGTACCAGGTGCGTAAATCATTATCGCCTCCCTCCGCTTATTTCTGCTAACACGAACCTCCAAATAGCTGTTTGAAGAAACTCTGGATTCCGGAGGTCATCCCCTGACCACATACTCCAACGCTTTGCGTGACATTGTAATTCCACCTTCCTTGTTAAACAAGTTACTCAGTGTTACTGGCACAAACTTCAACTCTACTATCAACTCTGGATTTGGAGCAGGTGCTGCAGTAGGACCATTTTCCTCCCCACTACCTTGGCGGAAAACGGGTGTGCGATACAACAACAATGAAATCTACTTCGACATAATTGAACAGCTCAAGGCCATTGTAAACAAGTGTGAACTCTCTTCATAACTTACAGGGGCTCCGAGGATTCTGATCTCTTGTTAGAAACGGTACTGTTGTGTCAAGCCATGTCCATGGCAAGATTGAAGCTAACGCAAAACTTTCCGGTACGGATTATGCCCTCGTTCAATTTATTCATAGGTTCAAACTTTGTACAGGGACACCCGACTGCTCTCTGAATTTCACCAACCCTCAGGTGCTAGACGATTGCGCTCTGCATCCTTGTGTTCGGTATGTTATCTATACATGGTCATTTGGATTTTTGTTAACTTACACTTACAACAGTTTACATCGTTGGAACCGTGATAAGATGCTATCCTTTGTTCCTCCAGATGGCCGTTTCACACTTATGGATTACACATTCTCCTCGAATCCTCTTCCCTCTCCGTCGCCTACCCAACAGTCTCTGACATCTGTCATGTCATCAAGAAGTAACCTCACTATTCCTTTCATTATCAAAGCTATCGTCGAACTGGAAGATTCTGGCGGTTCGTTCGACGTTACACTTACCTCACGTTACTCGACCCATGCATTGGAGAACATAGTAGCAGATATTCATTTGGGACCAGGCGCAGGTGGCATACGTTGCAATGTGTCGCGCGGATCTGGAGGTGGCGGGTTTATAAATGCTGGTGGAAGTCGGAATTTGGATACTTCCGGAGCGTCAAGTGGTGCTTCATGGTCTTTTGATGCTCAAAGAACGGTACGCTGATCTTGTCCAATCTCCTTTGTACGCCATTGATGATATCCGTAGGTCCTACGTTGGGAGATACCGATTGTATCGCCGTCTAGCAGTTGGTCGTTGCATGGATCGTTTTCGACAGGGTGAGTCAAACCTATATTCATGCCCAATTAATTCATGTTCAAAGGATTTTACTAGAACTCGTGCTCCACGTCCCTCACATGCAATTCGCGTTCGCTTTGATATATCATCTCATACATACTCAGCATTGAAAGTTGGTCAACTCAAGGTAACGAATGCGAAGGAAAACTACAAGCCATACAAAGGTGTCAGGGGTCGATCTTCTGGTGAGGTCGAATGGAGGTGGTAGAATATAAGGGAATGAACGCGTTGTATCTATACAAGACTCATTTGTGCAATATAGGACTTTTTCCTTTTTCCAGCCATGGCCGCAAATACTTCAAGCCCGATAAAAATAATATCAGCACCCTGGAGGCTCAATTTTATCAGTTAAGCTCCGGATCGGTGTTGTGCACGGTGGTACAGGAAGGGCATCTCTTGTCCTCCCCTTCTGGGATTATCTTATTGTAACACCCTTCCGCGCCGGTCAACGAGTAATACTCCCGCCGTGAGGCAGGCCAACCGCAATTTGGCGCATCTATGGTGATTTCTGCACGCCAAATGTCCTTGGTGATATTCCAGAATGTCACAATACGCATGTCCTGGAATGTGATTCCTCCTGAACCGATTCGCCAAGCGGGTTCTTTGCAGGTGATTTGGTGTGTGGTACATAGCTAATGTGCTTCGTTCAAAGGTCTTGCAACGATCAGTATGTGCATAGGCTCACCTCTGCAAAGTTTCGATACTGACAGGCTATGAATCTCCCAAGTTCTTTCTTCGTCCATTGTATACTCTCACCGAGGTTATCATACAAAGGTAATGATACCAGCCAACGTTGATGCAAATATCCTGGCCACTGCAGGTAAAGTTTATATCAACTGTAACGAGGAGAATGATATGAAACTGACCACTAATTCAAATCTCATAGATCTCTGAAAACATTCCCTGAAGTCGAACGCCATCGCATCCGGATAAGCCAACCTCGACATTCCTTCTGCCAAATGTGCTAGCGGAATGCCCCATCGATATCGCTCCCCTTCCCATTCCCAAAACCCCACGGTGCTTCCCGGTCCGCGCGGGGGAGCTATTCCTCTGTGGTCAAGTGGAACGTCTTCGGCGAAAGCAACATGCAGTGGGAACGGCACAGTTCGCCCAGTGAGAGTTTGTTTTAGTACTTCATGTAGATACGCCAGCATCTGAGTTTTTTCATTTCCAGACAGCGTCGATTCCTCTTCATTCAAGCTATAGCGTGAAGAGTCTACAGAGGCGAGATCAGAGTCTTGTTCAGGTGAGTACCCAGCTGACACTTCGTCCATAGAGGACCTCTACAAAAATAAAACACATATGTCAAATGCAGTATGACCCAGAAGACGGTAATATTCGTACGGACCCTTAGCTCATGTTTCGCAACTCTGGTCCTTGTTCTCATATTATTCTTTTTGGGCATAGCTGGTGAGTACGAGAGTTTCAGTGAGTGTAGACAGCTTCCTCGTAGCCCCACGAAAGTTTTCTTATGCCCGGGTCAAAGCTTGGGCCACAATAGGCGGGGCCACTTCCTGCAGACATGGCCCATCAATTGTGGAAAGCTGTGTTCAGAGCCACTCTTATTTTCTATCTATCTATCTATTGAGTGGTTGGAGCTGAAGACAGGGGCCAGGATGAAAGGTTGGCTCGAGTTACTAACATATGATTATCGAGACATCTAAGTCTTGTACGGCGGTAATATAACCCGAATTTACGATAGATATACAGTAAACTATAGTGTCCTGGTTGCTTTCTCATCTTTTAACACTTCAGCGCCAACCGTCTAACAAAATATTCTCCGTAATTTCTAGGTCATTTGGATTCTTTAGCTACTCACCGTATAGCACGGTATACTATCCTGCTAATTGACCAATGATTTATCACTGGGATGTACAAAGGTATTGAAGCAAAGGATGAAGCTATAGTACTATGTGTCAACAAAGTGAATTCGCTGTCAGAAAGAAAAGATATGAACGGCGAGGTAGGGAAGGAGAAGGAGAAGGGAGAGAACAGGGGAAGATTGCAAAGGAGGAGGATCGATAGCTTCGCTGAGGCTTACATTATGTTAGCCTATACTGTAACTACTTTCGTTAAGCTCGTTTATCCCTCCTTCATGCGCAGAAAGCTTTGGAGGTGAATAAGTACTATTCCGAGTCACTCAGATGGAGCAGTGATGCTCACAATTCATCCCTCGTCTTCTTCCTCTTCTCCGACATCATTCTTCTTTGCCTCTTTGCTCATTTCCAGTTTCCCAACGGCATCTCTCCAGATCGTCAAATCAGCTCCAATTTCATTTATAGCTTTCTCCAAGGCTTCGTGTAGGACGCTGTAATACGAATTTCCACCATCCTGTGAGGCATTGATTGGCACTTCAATTGTACGAGAAGTAGGCAACTCGTCAGGAGAGACTGATTCGATAGGAGGATGGACGGTGTAGGTTATCGTGATTGCAGACATGAATCGGAAGTGTAATTATTGTCGGGCCGGAAACTGTAAACACAAAAACAAAAAAAAACTCTTCCCAGTACTATGTATGTATGTAACCCAAAAGTGAAGAAATTGCTAGTGGAATATCACCAAGCCCTATCTAGAGTCTACTTACTCCGGACGTTCTATCCGGAGAAGCCCAAGACCAATTCAAGAAACCAGCTTTACTGAAAGCTTCTAGGACCTCCGCCTCCTTCTGTCGTTCATCGGCACTCATCGGTTTTTCACGGACCTTTCTCCAAACCTGTACACATTTATGTACTTCTGCGGGCGTACTCACACCCACCACAAGCGGAACATCCAAATCTTCAGGTCCACATCGTCGAATCGAGTACGCCAGGGCAGCGTCAATAAATCCATCCCCACCGTACTCAGCTCGAGCTTTGGTAACAGCCTTTCTTAATCCTTCCGGTGCCGGATGCCAGTGCGGGATCGACGGAGTAAGCAAACCCATACTAAAAGGCGAAGCAGCGACCAATTGTTTGACCTTTGCGCGTTGCCGAAAATGAGGAACGAATTCGGCAAACGTCGAGTTTTGAAGAGAGATGTGAGAATAGGAAAGGAGGGCATCGATCGGCTCGTATGGTGGGTTATGGAAAATGAGAAGCGCGAGGCGGAGCAGAGTGGCTACAGGGTAACCTTGAAAACGAATGTCATGAAGATGGAGATACGGAATGAAGAACTAAACATACCAGTGATACCGATACTTCTTATCAAGCCCTCCTCTTTCATTTTCCTCAACTCCGCAAAAGCATCCAAAATTTTCTGATCACCTTCGCCATAAATAATTCCTTCTTGGCCTTCCTCTAATCCATACGCAGCCTTCTCCTCTGTCAGCGCTAACGCGTGATTACCTGTTTGCTTCGCTTGCACAGGAGTACACACGAACTCTACGTCGTGCAAATAGACTGTATCCAGGTATTCCGTTTGTAGCCGATGTAAACTTTGCAACACACTATTCCGAATCGCAGCGGGTGAATAGTCGAATGAGTTTGCACCGAAACGACCACATTTAGTCATCTTCAGAAAGAAGGCTGATAGTGAGTAGATCACATTTTGTTTTCGGAGAAACACGATATAGCATACTAATTGATATGATTCTCTTGGAAATTCGTCCTTTACCGAACGCAGAGCATTTCCAAGAACAATTTCCGAAGGCCCATAATAGATTGACGTGTCGAAGGCCTTGATACCATAGCTGTATCGTCAATTTGGGCATGGCTTCCTTCATCTTTGAGTATTTTGTCTACTTACCGTAACGCGAGGCGGACCAAACGCATAGGCGCAAAACCGGACAGATGGTCATTACTGTTATACTGATTGCTCAGAGTCCCAGCACCGAGGATCAAACTAGGAAGACAGAAGGCGTTTTCGAGCAGTGCCTAGACGCGATAATTAGCTGTTGGTATACCAGATCAAGAATGATCATACTACGGGAGCTCCTGGTAATGCCTTGTCTTCTTCCTCGTCCGGAGCAGCTTCACTAGGGACGATCAAGCTCAGCGGCGCAGGTGTAACCATGTCGGTAAAATACGATGGGTATTGAGCTCCTCGAGCTGGTTCAGATGGTCAACGAGCAACGCGGAAAAACATTGAAGGTTTCAATGACTATATCGCTTCACCATATCGCTTCATCGATCGCAATTATGCGGACCTTCCACGGACCGACAGGAAACCGGGAGGCAATATGGATAAAGAAGACTCATATGTAGATAGTACAAATACAGTATTATTGGTATGAGTTACAGGATGCCACCGCTTTATATTGTAGACATCGAAAAGATACAAGATCCGAAAATGTAACGGAGTATTTGCTGGGTTTGTTGGCTATAGTCTATAGCTTTTCTCTTACCCATCTAATTAAAGAGAATATCAACACAATTTGAACGGAGAACGCAAACGCATTACGCACCGTTGGTCGAACTTTGACTGTACCTGTAGGAGCTTAGTGCCTTGATGTGGCCTGATATCGTTCCAGGGAGTAGGATTCGTTTTCGTCCATTGGACTGTAACACAGAACACAAATGTTATAGTTAGCGACATCTTCACACAACGGCTTAGAGAAACTTCACTTGTAGGACCCATGGCAGAACGAGCCATGAACCATGTTCCGCCCGAGACAACAGTAGCAACAATGCACCAACTTCAGACAATGTCAGGTCAGTATCTGGACGTACAGTCAAAGATCCTTATTATACATTGGGATTGCCTGTTGACAATCATCAGCTTGGCCCAGCGACGGAGGAATAAGTCCTACCTCGACAGCGAACCAGTTCTTCATGAAGTTTCTGCGGAAGTTGATCGACATTGTATGATATTGGGGATTGAAATGAATCAATTTGAGTTGGGGGCAGGTGAAGTTTGAGTTGGGTGAGTTGAGTTGGGTGTAAAAGGCGGGTTGTCAACTCGTCAGAGGCAGTTCAATAAATACTGAAGCGCACCCCACTGCCCATTCCGGGCCCATCCACAGCGGAGTGTCGCTAGAGTGCGACCCGGGAAGCTATCAGTCACGTCTAGCCCTTTGAAAAACTATGTATCGATCAAAATGAATAGACGGATGGGACGAACCAGAATGTGCTAGACTTGGATCGGCAACGACTTATCGATCAAGGAGCAACATCAAAACAGCATAAGTATGGGACTAACGACAAACGGAGGGTAGAGGGCCAGACCGCCAATCGCGCCGTGTGCGCGCCATGTCTGGAATTGTCTGATGAAAAAAGTCCGCTAGATAAGGATACGATATAATATCTCAGCCTTTTTCAGATTCATCTTCAATCACTGTGTGCAAATATCTGGCGCAGACCCACAGAGTTGTAAGGTTCACATTACCATTATATCTATCCTTTTGCCTCTGATGACCGTCAGCCGGTGAGCACCACGCCGGTCAACCACCCGCCAGGCAGTGGCAGTCGTACTTGCGCCAACTCGTAACACGAAATAGAACTTTGATTCTCGGGGTGATACGATATAAACAAAATCCTGGAAAGAATTATCGAGTACCATCCCTCTATAGTTTGTCTCTCGACCACCTAGGACCAAGGTGTAAGGAAGCGATGGGCTCCGAATCAGGATCGGTTACTCACTTTTCAGCATCATGGTTAACGGTCATGATCTTGGTGCTCTGATTAGGTTTAATGGAGTTCCATGGGGTCGGGTTAGATTTTGTCCATTGGACTGTAAACGATGGAGGGAGTAAAAGCGTCAGTGGCTTATTTATGACTGGAAGAGAATTAAGGAATTCACTAGTAGGACCCATAGCCAAGCGATACAAATACCAGCTTGCACCAAGAACGACCCCACCGACAATTGTGTAGCTGGTGCAAGAACCAGAAATTAGCGTGCACATATGTAGCTATAGCCAAAATGTTTTACATTGGGACGGCCTAAATTGAAGGTTAGTTCAACTTGAAGATTAGAAAAGAGTCTTATTCACCTCAACAGCAAACCAGTTCTTCATAAAGCCTTTGCGGATCGCCATTGTATGATATTTAGGTAGCGAACGGGGCAGTGGTAGAGGGAAATTCAAGCAGTGAGGCGTGGGAGCTTCGATTCCGGATCCACACGTACTCTTCAGTTGAGCAGCGGTTGAAACCGGGCTTCATCTCGTCTCCCATCATCGAACATATCCGAAATGGTGACATTGTGGATCGTGCCGTCCGATGAGGATTCTGCGAAACTAAGAATAATCATGTCTATGCAATCAAGCACTTGCAAAACTCGGTCTTATCCTAAATTTCATCCGCATATCACTCTCGCTGCTCCGCCTTCTTCCTCTCACTTAACCCTTGAACAACTCCGAGAGTCAATATCACACCATCTTCCGTGTAAGATACGAATTGACTTCAAATCAGTCAACACAGGAAACCACTTTTTCCGCTCTGTCTACATAGCTGTACAACCTTCTCCTGACCTTGTCTCTCTCCATAAATGCATTCACACCACTCTGGATCTGGAACCTCGAACACCCTTGTTTCCTCATCTATCATTGTGTTACATTGCTGATGAGGATGACGCGGCAGGAAAAGAAAGACAAGAATGGAGAAATCAGCTGGAGACTTCTGGTAGGATTCGCACCATTGGTCCAGCCGGGGTTAGTATAGAGGTCAATTGCAGCAAAGATGGAGCGGGCAATGATTGGATTTCTGGGTTCGATGCGTACGAAATCTGGTTCGTCGACTGTAATGGACCTGTAGAATCATGGGCGGTCTTGCATAAACTTCGTCTCATGCCTAACCCTTAGTTGGCTGCTTTCAATGGATACCATGGCACACTATGTATATCCTCATTGTACTTTAAATTGGTGTCACGATAGGAACATCAAAAAATGGGGCGAAAGTTAGGCTTGTATTATTCAAGACCATATTTTCCTGTAGGACATGCGGCCACCTTCGAATGATCTGGCTCTACATTAGATTTTGCCGATGAACAAGTTGCGAAGTATTTCGCGACCGGTCACTCTAATTGTATGATATAGAGTGGGTATATCCAATGTCGATGTGAGGGTATCAGCGAAGCCAAATGGGAGCATAAGAGGAATCCAGCCTATTAGAGTTATACGATAGGCCCAGAAATTAGAACGAACGATGAAGCCAGGAATGAAGAGGCTGACCGCGCGCGTATTCCAGTGCAAAGCATCCTTTATGCATCTTATACTGTTTTGCGGTTCCTCTTGGAAGGTGATGAACACTTCCTGCAGGGTATCGTTCCATTTCTAATTGACCTGGACTGAATGCCCATTGCTCTCCGACAAGAATATTGAAGTAATCATCGGCCGTATGCAAACCAGTATGTCCTTCTGTACCCAAAGGAGTTCCAAAGATGATGAGATATTCGGTGATGCTGGCATGGATGATGTACATTGCGCCCATTGCACCGCCAGCATTATTGAACACCCATTCACTAGACTTTGTGTTCAGAGCAATCGTAGAGGATGGATATGTGGCGGTGAGGTTCGAGACAATGTGCTCAATCATTCCAGCAGTATCATCAGGCGAGGAGGCAATAGCTGCCTGGGCTAATTCGTGCAGACTGGAGGGGTCCAAGACATACCAACGGTGCTGCGATACAATTCCAGCAAGAGTTGAGCAGAAGAGAGATTTGACACTCACCTTAATAGCATCCAGCAGTAGGCACATCGAGACCAACACCAAGCCCAAAGCGAGACGCGAAACCCATTTTGTCATTGAATCTTGTAGAGGGAATGCCGCTTTGTTTTTGAAATCGTCTTCCTTTCTTAAACCGGAAGCCATGAAGGACAAAGCCTGGTTTCGAGCGAATAATTTAAATCAAGATTTAAAGACGACCCACAAATTATTAAAATTAACGAACGATTTGAAGAAATCATGTGATGGTAAATAGACGCTAGACCGTAAACGCTATGCTATACTCAGAGAAACACAACGCTCACAGAGAGGGATGTAAACCTATGTTAAATATTATAAAGCGCAGAGAGTTCCAGATATGAATACAAGTGGCACCAATAATTATCAACATGGAGGATATATGGGTGTCTGTGACTGAGGAATAAGTCCCCGCGTTTTCGTGACTTCCCAGATATCCCAACAGCTAGAGAATGAATGATGTGAAAGAATTCCTAGTGTTTTCAGAGAAGGGACAGCATGCGCAAAAGTCGACACTATCTCTTTCTCTAGAAACGAATAGAACGTTCTGCTTCTTTCCGAATCATCATGACGCCAGTCAATATGTCTTGGACGTTCGGGAAAATCAAGGTTCATCATCAAGTGCTTCAGGTTCACCGCCCTTGCCAAAGTATTTGGCATGGATGTCTACATAAAAGTGGTCAGATATTACTTTACGAAAGATGAAAGCTGTAAACACTGACCAAAGGATCATTTTCCGAATTTTCTTTTGCCAGTGGTCGAAAGCGATGTATTTCTAACGTGGATAGTTTTGGGAAAGAGATGTGGATGCGGGAGAGTAGAGAGACGTCGGAAGCATCCACCCAGTAAGATAGTTCAAACGTCGATAAGTTGACTATCTGTACAGCGTTCAGGATATATAGGACTTCACTACCTGTCAGTACCCTGGAATGGACGTTCGACCATCGAGCGCCAATGATATCTGGAAGTGGGAACGCTTTCAAACTCAATGTCCGAAGATTAGCGTAAGTCAAGACCTGAAAGAACAAATTTTTGCCGAAGGGGTTAGATATAGTCAATGACTGCAGGTTGGACATCCCCCGCATGACAGGATCATCATGAGGAATGCTGCAGGTTGAAATAATAGGGGAGATCAACCTATCGGTGAAATATGCAGGCGTTTGGATATGAACGTCTCGCAGCCGGGGGGCACGGTGAAACATCATACTCCAGTCAGTTGTATGCAGCGGTTCGTGTCCTCGAAATGTAAGCTCCGATAGTTTCGGGTATGGTAAATCAGCCAGATGTAAAGCAAGTTCGGCTGGAATTTCCAAAGCCTCCACTGAATCGCAAACTAGGGACACTATGACCGAGAGATTCGAAAGTTCTACTAATCCTTGCACTTTGTCGCGGCGTCCATATGATTCGGACTCACGAGGAAAACAGTCTGTGAACGGGACCCGATACACAAATTTTCGCAGTCGAAATGACTCCCGCGGAAGATCAAGCATCAGACGACTAAATTTTTCTTCTGGTCGTCTCCACGGTGAGTCCAATATCTCGCAGGTAGTCAAGGTTGGTGTGGTAAATATTGCTTTCAATAACGCTGGCCAAGGACCACATTCCGCAGAATTCATCAACCGGAATGTTTGTAACCTTGCCATATTGGAGAAGACAGCGACGAGTCGCTCGGATAAAACTGTTGGCTCATCTACAAGAATATCCCCAGTGGCGCTGACATCGAGCTCGAACACGCTAAAATCAAAACCCAGTGTGTTAGAAATCGAAGCAGGAGACATAAGTATCGTAATACCACGCACGTTACATGTTGACACAACGTCGAAGGCAAAATTTCTTTGTGTTTCCGAACACCCATGTCCCAAGTTCTCCGGAAGTTGCGAAAGATGATAGGAAGACAGATGCTTCGGAGGAAACGGGACGTAAGTGACAAAGAGCGCATATCTTTCAGAAATAGATCTTTTGAAATGGAAGCCCTGATTGTTTCCAGCACAAGGAAAATAACATCCTCGTTTAACTGTTGTATTCCTCGCATATTATTGTGTTCTTAGACGCGAGGGTGTATGGTGTTTGGAGAAATGCAAAAGCCTCATGGCGCGGATTATAAGCGATCCACGAAGCGCTACGGAAAAAACATTCATCAACAATAAACTTCACTGGGTCGTAAAACCGGTAAGCCGGCGACGACATCGGAATAGACCTTGAGAAAGCAGCGATGTGGTTACATGTAGTGCGGCCGAGCAAGCACCGCACCAGAAAAAATGGGATTGAATACTAATGATTGATTTGGATGATACATGTTAGCAGATAGTAGAAGAAAGTGAAGATTTGAGAATGAATGAACTCATGGCCAAGGTTATCTGCTGCCTGCCCTAATGATACCAGCATTTGCCAACTTCATGATCTTCGCCCTGACAGTTGGATTCTTCATGTGATCCTGGAGAGCTGAAGGATCACTTTGAGCTTGCTGCAGAATCTGCTGCATGACCGGATCGTTCATGATGTTCTGTGAAGAGCGATGATGCATGTGACTACCCAGAATAAACTAAGACATGAGCACACTACTCACTGCAACTTCGGGATCGCGCATAGCCCTCTCCAAGGTCTGTTCCTGAGTCTCTTCGCCTCGCTGCTCATATAGAGCCGTTTGTATTTTATACTCCAGTTGCTTCAGCTCAGTTGCGTTCTTGTTACCTTCGTCGTGAAGTTCTGCTTCCTGAACGGCCTCGAGTGCTTTGGCGTATTCACGCATTGAAAGGAGAACATTTGCTTTTCGAATATAGGCTTTGACTAGGTGAAAGGTGGGATGCGCAGTTAAAATTCAGTTCAATGGCACCTTCGAGAAGCAGATAACGTACCAAAAGAGGGATCAACTTCAATAGCCTTGTTGACATCCTTCAACGCCTCTGGGAACGCAACGAGTTTGATATAGGCAGCAGCACGGTTATTATACCCTCGCGGATCGACTGGGTCACGCTTTATGGCCTCCTCATAAGATTTGACTGCAGTAGCAAAGTCACCCGCCTTGAAATGGACATTGCCCTCTTCACGTGCGATCGCGCTTTTCTCTGGGTCGATGTAAGCCTTTCGTTCAGCGTCGGCTTTGATTTTCTCTGCCTCTCTTAGTTTGTTCAGAATGTCCGGGGTTCGATGTTCTGTAAGAGACTTTTCATAATATTTGATAGCAGATGGTAGGTCGCCCTTTCTTTGGTATGAAAATCCTACACGACCATACGCTTTCGCGATGAGCTTGTAGTCGGCACGTAACTTTAATGCAAATGAGATATGATATCCACCTGATGAAGGGCACAACTGGTGAGCTCACGGATCGGCCTTCCTCCACAGCCTTTTCACAAGTTTCGATAGCTTGATCAAAATTTCCTTGTTCAAAGTAAACAGCTAGAAGCTGATGAGAAAGTGAACCTGAGCAGACAGAAAGTATACTGACCTCCCAGGTTGGTCAGGAAGGTGATGTCCTTGGGCCAAACATCCCAAGCCTGCTGGAAGTACTTCGCGGCTTCCTCAAAGTTTCTCTTCTTGTAAGCTTCACTGCCAGACTTCTTCAGTGCTTCCGCTTCCTTTTTCGCTTTCGCCTCTTCA
Organism: Lentinula edodes; assembly: GCF_021015755.1. Lineage (NCBI taxonomy): Eukaryota > Fungi > Basidiomycota > Agaricomycetes > Agaricales > Omphalotaceae > Lentinula > Lentinula edodes. The sequence continues at coordinate 769,574 of NW_025764321.1, forward strand.
TCATCAATTTCTTCCATCTCCACGTCCTCCGTCGGAGGTGCAGAAGGAGAAGGTTTTGGAGGCGGTGATGAAGCAGGGGCAGACGGCGACGGAGATGTATTGTCATTGGTGGGTATTTCGGATGAACCTTCTGGTCGAGAGAATCCTTGCATATCGATACCCATCAAAGCACCAAGTACATCGATCATTCTTGGGTCATTCATATCGAGCATTTGAGGATTTTTCTGGTAAAATTGTAACTGCAAAGGCACGAGTCAGGATATAATTTGAAGATATGACAGTTCCCCCACTTTTTGCACAAAGTTTGGGTCGGACAAGTGCTTAGAAGTCCGAGGATTGGTTGCGAGCTTGCCAATGAGATTTGGGTCCGCAAACATGCTAGCAAATGGATTGTCTTCTTTCTGTCCTCTTGTATCGTACGCTAAAGGAAAGATTAGCATTACAGATAGATATAAATAACCTTGGCTAAACACACCTTGCGCGTCCTTAACTTCTTGTAAACCCTTTCTGAGCGGTGCGCTATCTTCGATCTTCAAACCAGCATCATACGCAGCGATCGCCTCGTCGTAAGACTTAGATCCATGCAGAGCAGCGCCCTTGCGAGCGTATCCTTTTGACCAAGTAGGATTGAGTTCGATACACTAAAATCACCAGAGTGAGTTGTAAATTTTTTCGAAAACTTGTGAACAGCTCCCACGTACTTTTTCCGCGTCCTTTAGGGCTGCGGCCCATTCTTTTTTCCCAGAGTATGCAGCGCTTCTGTTTGAGTACAAAACATGATTGCTGCCATCGATGGCGATTGCTTGAGAGAAAAGATTGATAGCCTTGTCCCAATCTTTGGCAGCAAAAGCCTTGTTGCCTTGGTCTTTAAGAGCATTCGCCTGCGAGAATTGGATAGTATTTCAGTCGGGATATAGCTGGGGAAATGATTGAAGAGAAGATACATACGTCGGCCATTACAGAGGATTCTTTTGAAAGGAACTCACACCAGACTTACAAACACTGGCTAAAGTAGCCTCGGCCTTCCACTTCCGAAAGTTTCCAGAAAGTTCCATTCTTGCCTACTACCACCGTCACCACACAACATTCAATGAATATGCACACAATTCTAGCACAGGCTACAATCATGCAGGAGTCACAGAGCTCTTTTAAATTCCCATCCAGTACTCAGCTCACGGGCATACTAGTAATACATCATCTGAATGGTATGAAACAATACCATTCAGAAGATAACCGAAGTAGGATTGTATGAGGGTGTTATCTTGGGCTCTACAGCCTGTCCTATGTATAGGTGCCATTGGTTCTGTTTGATTAGGCCAGTATAAACCACCACACATTCCCTCGTTCCAGCCTCGTTCGAAGATAAACTTTGGTCACTTTGGTGTAGGATCTTTTTTTGCATGTCATGACCAGGAAAATGCATAACCGTTCATTGTTTTCAGTTGCTCAGGCTATAGAGGGGCTATGGATTTTTCGTTGACATGCGTTTGTTGATTCGCAGAAGTCCCAAAACAATTTTCATGGTGCACACATCTCTCTACTCCAAGTCTGTGCAAATCGGCATAGAAAGTTGTCGTCAGACTATCGTTTCGCGTTCTGGCGGGCGTTAAACTTCAACATTCAAAGGCCGTCTCGCCCGGAGGTTCGAATCAAGTACTCTTGCGTTAACTCAGCTTCACGTCTGAGTGTGTCGCTAAAGAGAGTATCATCATCGGTGCCTCACTATCTTTTCCCCTCAGTTCGGCGAGGATCCCGGATTTTGCGGATGTAGTACGTTCCCATCAAGTTCCAAAGCATAAGTATGTACACAAACTCCTACAAGCTCTCGTTGTGTGCACCTGCTCAATTACCCATTAAAAAGGAACGTCGGTCCATTTGCTGAAACCGGTGCTAGACAGGACATCCCGTCCGTGCCATTGGAGACTGACCCCGAGCGCGTAGTTGAGGCAAAGTGGCGTCTTAGCCTTGGCTCCAACTTCAAAATACACAACATGCGATGATACACTTCAACAGAGGCTCGATCCCGCTCGCTGTTTTGGACTAAGTTCATTCCAAATCGGTGGAGGATTCTGGTATCATCATTTCATCATTTTCAATCAACCTAATGATCCCCTTGTCACTGAAAGCGCGATGTTTATCGTGTTCCACTCACGTTGTGAAGTCAGTGCTTATTGATACTTCCTTTCCCAGGAGCGTTTTAAACCGCTTCTTATTGGTCTTCCTCCAAAAAATGAAGGTCGCATGAGCAGCAAAAAAGCTCCACCGCGTTGCTCATGGTCTCTTCCTCCGCTCAAATGAATCCTGGTGACCTCCCTTTCTTCGAACACCGTTCGAGCTCAAGAAAATCATTCGACAGATTGTTCTAGTCTTGCACACACACTAAGCACCCTGCCATATCTTATTATGTCCCCTCACACAATCTCACTTAAACCATAAGAGTAATGGACTTCAGCGACTTCACTGACGGGCTCATTTTTTCGTTTCCGAGCTCGTCGGTCAGTTCAATGTGGATCAATTATGTTCAAAGGAACATACACTCGTAATTGTTTACCACTAAATCAGAATGTATACCACCAATACCACTGTCTACCACTGTGTCCTAATGGTGCGTCTTGATCCATTGAGTTCGATTCTGTGCCCTGATTTTATGGCATTCGAAGACGAGAGCTAGGAGCCAGAAGTATGTGTCTGCCAATCAGTCGAAACAAGCGCTAGAAGACTTATATATTCACAGTTCTCTTTCGGAGATTGTGCACAAGAAACAGGATCCGGATGTTCAAGAAAGCAATCACGTAAACAAACATTCCTTTCTTCCAAGTTGTGGCCATGGTTTTGAGGTCACAGTCGATTTCTCCGATTTGTGTGCATAGATTTACGTCGTAAATGAATACTTACGGTACTTTAGGTCGACGTGATGTGCAAAGTCGCAGCACTGGAACATGAGAAAATAAAACTTACTTTTTATTTCATTGCTGCCACGACGCAAAGTTCCTGGTGCCACGAGAGTATAAAGTAGGGAGTTGGATTGGATAGGATATGTGGCATCGCCGATTGAACCACGCGCCGCCGCGTTCTCGTAAACGATATGCTGTCCTAAAGCACAACGTGAGCTGGGAAATACCAGAAACGAAGACTTCAATGTTCATGAAGTATGTTGTGACGGATATTCCCAGATGAGTGCGACTGATGATTTTGGGAGAGAGCGATATGCCATCGTTACTTACAGTAGCACTTCCTGAAGTAGACGGGTTTTAACGCTTTGACTATCAGCTCCCAAGATAGGACATCGATATATTTGTAGCTAACACCGAACGCAGGTAAATTCCATGCTCATTTTCTTCTAGCTGAAGATCTATGATTGATCGAACGTCGAAAACACGGCGTTAGTGACTACACCCAGCATCTGGATGGCCTTTCTCTCGATGCCACATCTTACAGAGTGTAACACATATCAATCCATAAGGCAAGATCCACGAAGCAAGTCGCTGTCTCCTGTAAGAATTGACAGGTTATATTGAAACAGAGTTCGTTTAAAACAGTCTACTTATGTGTCATGTATTTCAACATATCGGATTTATCGGGATGAGATTATACGTATATACATGCCTTTTGCTCACAACGTACGCCACGTATCTCTCTATTTTCAGAGTAGAATAACGTCTAGTAGACTGACTACTGTCCTCTACTGCCTTAGACGAGCTGTTCTATTTCGGGTCCTAAAGTAGTACCTATTCCAAAATTCCGAACACCTACGCGCACAGATTCTGGAGTTCCACCAATAATTTCTATTACAAAGACTGCAAACCGAGCCTCAAAACATTCATGATCTAGGATTGCGAAGATGCCGACAGATAGATAGAAAGGGAGTATAAATCTCCGCGTCTTGTGATAAGATTCAAAGCCCGTCACGGAGGATTCTCGTGATGGCTGGGATGACAAGCCCCAAACGAGCTCAGGTTCCCCACCTTCAGAGCGAGATATATTACATCAGTGCAGATCAGATACATAGAGTGTACTCGAAGGGAGTATTCAGGTGTGTTCACTACAAAATCCTTGTCAAAATATAGCATAGTTTAGACTCCAAATTTTGCGTACTTTGAATTTTAGTAGAACACTGCAATCCTGTAGTAAATTTGTAAATATATCTCGGGGATCAACGTTCCACTTCGAGCTTCAAACAGTAAGTGCATTGAAGAATTATTGTGGTAAATCATTCTTTTGACTCGTTTGACTCCCGTATCCGAAATAGCATAACTTTTATAGTGTACTTGAGGTCACCTAGCAGTACATCGATGGAGAGGCCTTCGTGCACAGACTGGAGCAGACAAGGCGTTGACGGAGTAATTGCTTGAGGAAGATGCATGAACTCGGAGCGTGAAACCAAAGTTATTACTTATCGGGAGGCCATTTAAGTAGATAAAGATTGAGGTTAATCAATTATAGCAGGAAGTTGCTTACCGGTGATGGGAGTCACCACGATTATTCAAAATCAAGAGGATCCACATCCTTCGGAAATGTGTATCAAGACTACAAACCCCATGTATGCGATATGGGTAAGATCTGTATCTTCGCATCGTGTATTAGTCGTGTGATAGTAGTCGGAAGTTCGCCGAAGCCAACTTACCGAGAATCGATGAGTCCTTGCAACTTGAACGTGCAGTAGGCCACTGTAAATGCTCGTATCAAAATCACCGTTCTTCCGCTCAATCGCACCAACAGTTCAAATGTTCGCGTCTACGGTTCCAGGTGGAACAGGACTTGAGTACATGGTATCAGATAAATTAGAGCCTGAAAAATGGAAGGCGAACGAGGAAAGGCTGATCGAGGGGACGTATACTAGCATTATGAGACTCGAACGAATCTGACGCACCGCTGGAAGTCTAGAATCTATGTATACTCGAACTTCCCAGTCGTTTAATTCCCGTTCTCTAGACTCCATCAATGTAGAACAAACCAGTACAGGAAAGGGAAAGAAGAGGGACTTTTGGAAATGCTGTATAAGTATCGACATGATGGAACGCGGATGACGCACTGCCAAAGATGAGTTCTCGAAAGCGAAATTATGTGCGATCTAATGGATATGGAACCCCCAGTCTTTTTAGAATGGACTAACCACTTTCTGTTATAGTAATTGTGATGAGTACATTCGCAACTAATATCTCCCGTATGGTTCAGTGCATGCTGCATCTATCGACGTAGTATTCTGCATAAGTCAGTAGTCAGTGGGCAATACCTTTTTTACCGTGCATTTTCTGCGGAAGTTTTCAAACAGCTGAAAAGATAAATCATCCTGCAATGATAGAACGGAATGAAGGAACGAATGGAATGACGGAGTTACTAAATGTGACCTGAGATTGATGATTTATAAGTTGCTGACCCATATTAGACTAGTGTTCCCGAAGAGCAATACATATCCGTATTGAATGAATGGTCATTTGAATGGGATTTTTGAGGGCTCTTTCTTACTGACCAGTTTGCGGAACCGCCACTGGCGCCTTAGAACGGTCAGAGAAGCCGGAAAGCGGTAGCGATCTTAGTTCGGTGAGCACAAAATTATTCAGGATTTTTCCCCAGCATCAGAAGTCTGTGGATTGAGAGGAAAGGAAGTTCCGTTGAGTCTCTGATAACCTGAGGGTTTTGGGGCGACTCGTACGAGCATCATCGGCCAGAAACTTTCTAGTAGAGTAGGAATGAACGTGCAAAGAGTTTCTACGACTGATGCTTTGAACAATTCCGATGCGAGCTTTAACTTTAAGGTCCATCTTATCTCAAAACTCCTTCATCAGCGCAAGAAAGATTACGTTAAATTTGTGGTCTGGATTAGCAAGGGGTTTCGGCAGCTTGGTACAGCAGTGACTGCGGGATGGACCCAGTTTAAGATCCAAGCTGTCGGGCGCACTGCGATTAGATAGATCCCATACAGATCATCAAAAATTCGAATCGGCGTGGATAATAGCAGATGATAGCGTGAATTTAGGAGATCGAACGTCGAGCATAAAGATGCCCCCAACAAGAATTGCCTCGAGGTTTGTGACGGCGATTGATTTAGGTACGGGAGTTGGGATTGAGTAATACTTACCAAACGAACCAGAGTGACCACAAACCATGGTTCCTCTCCGAGTCTCCGAAGGAAGGAAAGCATAGACTCGATGCAGAGCTGAGGGACTGGAATCCGGGTCTTGGAGAGCTTTAGTCTACTGCCTCCGTTTAAAGAGCGTTTGGTCTACGTACTAAATGACCATGCACGAGGTAGCATTAAAGCGTCTAATCGGAGCTCAATCGCAGGCTGGTCGTAGGATTTACTGTACTCAGGTTGGCTATCTTTCGAGACGTCGTCACGACGGAAAGACAGAAGAATTACATGTCATTTGGGGTCATCTGTAGTAAAATCCAAAGCGATCATCATTAGCACAATGTGTACTTGAGTATTGAATCGAGATATGCCGACTCCTTACCTTCCCGTTAGACATTTCTGAGCGGCGTTTTCCGGCGGCAGTCAGGAAACACTTTGGGCAGGGTGCTAGTAGGAGACGTCTAGTAGTAAGAGGCCAGTCCATGGTAATATGTTTTTGCCATTGATAGCAGTGGGGGAGGCAATAGACGAACACCGGGGACCATGTGTGTAGAGAGAGGGTAAAAACTTAATTAATGACGATGAAGTAATGAAGTTGAAGTGATAGCCAAATTGAGATCAGTGGGATAAAATTATATTAAATGTCAATGTCCGACCAATTCTCCTTTTCCCCTTCCCGCATCTAGTCTTTCTACCTTCTGTCTTCGACATGCCCGAAGACACTCCGTCGTCGTCGTCGTCGTCGATGGTGAACAATTCACGGCCGAAAGCGCCGAAATCATCGCAAACGTCTGGCGTAGTGCGTGGTAGAACGTCCCCAGCACCTGGCTCTGGTGCAGATTCTTCATCGGCCGATGCTCGTCCTCAAAAGCGCGCCAGAAAGGCCATAAACTGCGAACCCTGTAGAAACAGCAAGCTAAAATGTGATAGGTATTGACTCAGGTGTATACGCTGCTGGTTTTGCTTCTCATGTTTTATGCAGAAATCGGCCTTGTTCATCCTGTGTTCTTCGCGGTCAGTCTTGTCGGTATTATCTTGCGGATTTTTACCCTTCTGAAGAGAGAACATCGCACATTTAGGGACTTCTGCTATGTGTTATCAGGATGGAAAAGGGCCCGATGGCGAGTCATACGTCCGCGGAGATGATCACCAGTACGTTGTTGAATATTTTTCAAGCCACATCTTGCTTAGCGCTGGCACGTCTTTTCGTAGCTATGCTCGAATAGACCCGGCAGCAGAGATTGCCCGGCTGAGGCATTCTATCACAATGCTCGAATCTTATGTTTTTCCTCATCAACGAGCTGCAGCCTCTCATACTCCTTCAAGCACTCATCGACGCAGCGAAATCATCGTACCGAAAAAGGAGCCAGTTGATTCGGATGTCAATGATAAATCTTCTCAGACTGGAGCTACAACGGCACCGGGTATGCTGGGTAGCAAAGTACAAGGAGGTCTTTATGCTGGTCCGACCAGCGCTGCTCTCCATCTTCTCTCCGTGCGTCGTGAAACCTTCTTTTTCGTTTCTTCTCCCATTTTCTCATCATGTTTTTTTGCATAGAACGAAGGCAGAGGCTCTGAAGATGGCACATCCTCACGCCAGGCCTCACAAGAACGTTTGTCCAATCCTGCCCCAGACATTGTGGACGACCTTTCCTCCAATGATTTTCCCACTTTAACCCCAGAGTACGATCGTGATCTACTTTCTCTTTTACCGACTATCGAAGTCATCGACGGCCTGATTGCTTATTATTTTGAGTATTGTAACTGGATTTACAGACACGTCAATCAAGCAGCGTTTTCTCATAACTGGGAACGTTTCAAGAACGGTGTCAATTCTGACCGCATCATCCTCGCTCTAGCTTGTGCAATCATGGCAATTGCTACTCATTATCTTCCAACCCAACACTCTCTTCTAGAGTCTCTCAATGAAACGCACGAACTGTTAGGCCAAAAATTCTTCGATGTTTCTACTCAGGCCCTTCATCGGAAGCAGCAGGAGACTAAGAGCTATACATTGGATCTCGTGGAACTTTTGCTCATTCGAACTCACTATCTCAACATGCTCAAGAACGATAGTGAGGAGATCTGGCATATAAGAGGGGAGCTGGTGACCATTGGTACTGCAATGGGACTTCACCGAGACCCTGGGAAATGGCGGATGCACAGAGATGTCGCCGAGAGGAGAAGGTGGGCATGGTGGCATATAGTTCTTTTGGAACGGTATGTGAAGGCCATTGCTCAAGTCCTGTAATTCACGAGGTTTTCTGTTATAGTTGGCAGGCCTTCATGTTCGGCCGACCACTCGCTATTGCTTCACACCATTTTGACACTTCTTTACCTTCCTACTGTGATCCTGCTGTCGACAAAACTGGTCGATTATTCCTTCCCAATATCGCTCTATTCAGGTTGGCATTCATTCTCGGAGATATCATGGACGATGCGGTTTCCGTACGACCTGTACCCTATGACTCTGTCCAGGCGAACGATCGTGCCCTCAAGCAGTGGATGGATAATCTCCCTTCGGAGCTGAATCTTGACGAATACAAAGTCGCTCGCAATCTTGCTAGTACAAATGCTAATTTACGGAGATTGGGCGTGCAGAGCGTGATTATTCGAACAAGTTATCACCACATCCGATTCACCTTGCACCGGCCGTACGCTAGCGCAGGTATTAGCCAGTCAGCTCAATCCTCTTCCGCTTCTTCCAAGAGTGCTTCAGACAATAAGCACTCCCAGAGCCTCGAAATTGCGGTTGGTGCAGCCAGCGAGCTAATCACTCTGGTCGGACAAAGCCGGCCAGATTTCTTAGCCAATTCGTCTTTGGCAGTCCCAGGGCATATGAATTGGGGCCCTTTCCATGTATTCTCCGCTGCGATGTTCTTTTCGTTTCAACTGATTGCCAATTCCGACCAACCTGGCGCTTCTCTATTCCGTGCATCCATCAAGAAGGCGATTCACACGTTGGATACTTGTCGGGGTATTGCTGTCGCAGACAAAGCTTCCGACATTCTCTTTGCACTTGCACCTTTGTACAGTGTCGATTTTCACTTGCAAAACAAGGAGAAAAGGGAAAAGGAGCGCGCTCGTATACTGAGTGTTGTAAGGAACCTTGCTTTCCCGTATCATGATTCCCACGATCCAAGACGATTTGGGGATAGTAGTCCTGCTAGCAATGGTAGTGGCCGACATATAGGCAACGGCTCGCCAATAGGTTCCTCAAGTGTCAGTCCACCATTAACTGTTGTTCCTGCCTCCCACGCGCGCTCAGATTTGCCAAACATGCACTCTCATGCAGTATATGAATCCTCATTGCATACACATGCAGCCATGTCGAGCATGCGGACGTCTTCAATATACTCACATCCTGGAGGCACGAGCAATGGACAGATTCAGCAAAGTGGTGGAGGTGGACATCCCTCTTCACCACTTTCTCAACCCCAAATGTCACCTACTGTTATGAGTTCAAATGCTCAACCTATGGCCTCAATGCCTTCGTCTGCTTCCCCAAACTCATACCAACCTTACATCACCGGCGCGCAGCCACAGGTGTACTCTGATTCGTCAAGGTATGCGCACTACCCGCATCCTGGGGACGACGCATCAATGTGGGGCGCCGCAGTGGGCTTTGGACAACGAGAATGGTCTCAGTTTATCGATGGTTTTCAACCTCCTCCCTCAGGTTCATCAAGTGTCGTTGCCCATCACCGACATCTGCAAGGTTGAATGCGAATACTCTTTGAACCGACATCTTTTTCTCTTGTCCTTTGCCTTGCTGGAGTTTTGTCTTCAAGCATTTTTTGGACAATTTATTCCATGAATATGCATCTGTATATTCACTATTTTTAGTAAGGGCAACAACGTCGAATGCTCGTTCTTCTCCATCTGTTGGGATTTATTTCATGTTGTATATCAATAATATTTTATATCTGCTTTCGTGTTTCTGCTCTCGTCGCGCTGCTATCGTACGTCCTTTGTAGCCCTACCCACGCATTGTATGTCTGGAGCAATCTTGATGTGTTTATCGTCTATCTACTTTCTCTCCAACATGAAATATTAAAAGACATGTACACACACGATTCAATAGAATCGTTGAGAGATCATGACAGATCCTACTAAACAGTTCAAGAACGAATCGGGATGTATTTTTGCATACGCTTTACTCGATTGGTAACCTCCATGCGTAGCTCAGAAAGTCGAGGAGGTGATGGTTCTTGTGCTATTCCGCTCACTAGCACTTGATCGATGAGGGTGTAGGGAAGCCACATTGAGCCAGCGTTTCTTGGAGTTTCTCGAGCGAGTCGGCTTTCAGTCTAACGGTGAACAAGAAATTGAATGTCCGATGTGCACACAAATAATTGAAGCTCACTTTTCGAATGAGTGACAATGTATGGTCAACGGCTTGTTCAAGATTTCCAAACCGTAAACTAACTCTAATGAGATATTCGTGATGATAATCCTGAAATGGTTCCATGTAAGTATGATTGCCCCAGAATCATGACTCGCGAGTCATACCTCTAAAACTTGTATTAGCCAGGGAGGAGGAGATAATTGAAAAGTCAGGATCGTTTCGAGTGTGATCTTCGAGTACTTGAAATCAGTCTCAATCCCATCGTGCCGCCTGAGTGATTCTCGCATATACCTCCAGCCCTTATCAGCGGGAGTACCAGGCCATGTTGATACATTATCAGTCAGAAGCCAATCCGAAGTATCTTCTTGCCTAAGGTAAATCAATGACAGAATTCCAAAACAGTCGATCAAGCCTTACACAACGACATCGGGATTATGAGAAAGCCTCAAACATTGAATTGTGAGATGGGCAAACAAATCTGTCATATCAACTTCGAGGCTGCGAGCAGTAGCCATAGCCATATTGAACCGGTTGGATTGGGCCAATTTTAATATAATGGAAGATGGAATAGGTAAAATTTCTAAGAGGCATTCAGTATATTTCTATGAGAAATGATGAGCCGGACATTACCCGTCAAGGAAGGCAAGGCAGGTATGACAGCAATCTGTGCAGATAACAGCGTGTACTCGTACTGGATATCTGACAATTGAATAATTTCATTTTCGTGCTTTCCTAAGGAATATCTAGATTCCGGGATGTTTCTCGTGATTAGAGATTTATGCTGGGGAAACTAGCATGAGTTGGGGAAGTCAATTTCTACAGGACACAGTAATCTTTCCTACCTCATTTGTTGCGTCGGCGGAGCCCGGCAAAAGAAACCATAAATTCTTCGGATCAGCAAGCGAAAGAGCATTCATGGCAATCATATATGCCTCTAATTGTTCGCCGGCCAAACGGGTCACCAGGGATGGTTCTCTGGTCATAAGTCCCTGAAGTTTACGCGCCCTTTGGTACATAATTGAGGCCGCTGTTGCGCATAAATACGACTCATAGCTGGATAAGACTGAAATCACACACCATTGCGATAATCGCCGCGTGAAAGGAACCATGAATACAAGATGTGCGGGTAGCTTGGGCGAATCAAAGGGTCCGCATTACGAGCTTTGAACGATAGAGCATCTTCAACTTCATCTGCGTAAGTAGCGAAGTTGAGAGAAAGCAATTTGTCCACTTGGTTACTTTCACACATGCGATATACCAATCGGCTAATGTGTTCGCGTTTTCTGCGGAAATATCATGAGCGACAGGAGAATGCATACATGGCTATGAGTCTTACTGAGTATCTGACGGTGTTGAAATCCAAGCAGCGTAAGCCTCCTCAAATAATCCCAGATCTATGTATCCCCGGACAACTGTATGCCATAGGAAAGAAGTATCTGTATTTGAAGGGGCAACAGATAGCGCGAGCTGTGTAAAATGAACTTCGTAGTGTTGTAGAGAGTTCGATTTGAAGAGGGTAGCCATATAGAGGTAAAACGAGTATGATGAATCGAACAACTGAGAAGAGGGTAACACGTTCTGTAATGCATCACGGTCTTCTTGTCCAAGAGCGTTGTCTGGACCTGTCAAAAATCCCAGTGAGCCACAAAAATAGTAAATTGTATAAAATATATGTACCAAAGCAGCCAGCGAGCTTTTCGAGGATGAATGCGGCATCATCTACCCGGCCAGCGTTTAGCCATATACGCGAGAGAACATAAGAAACACCAGGGCTTCGAGGAAGCCACGAGAGCAATTCTCGAGAAACATGCATGTATCCAAGGACCCGTAACTTCTCACAGAAGGAGACCTCTGCTTTGGACGCAACTGCGGGTGTTATGGATTGCAATAAACCCGTATTGTCGAGAAAGCGGTGAGCCGCTCCGGGAAGTACGTGGCTCGTGTCACCGGTCTGGATAAGCAAACGGTGCACAAGGGAATAGGTAGGAGTAGAATGATTCCGGTTGCGCGACACTTGCATGTTCTGTAACAATGATACCACGTCATCCGCTGAAGAAACGTCATCAAGTGGGGTCTGAGTTGTAGCACTAGATGGTTGTTGAATAATATAACGTAGTGTTGCGGTCCCTCGGAATACCGCAAATACTTCTGCCAATAGTGAAGGATCCCAGTCAGAGAGGTCATCCACAAGAAAAAATAAAAGCGACATCAAGCATAAACACAATTCATATCTGGCGTTGGTTGAAGACATGATGTACGAGGCTGTTAATCCTTTGAACCAATCAGAATCTGGCCGGGGGAGAAGTAGCTCAACTTCATCTTCTTCTCTTTTGATACCCATATCAAGGCCGCCTATCACATCAAGAGAGGTTCTGACGGCCTCATCTATACTGTCTATACTCGCGAGTCGACCACTGAGCCAAAGGCTAGCCCCTTCATCCAGGTTATCTTTGAAATGAAATTGACCAGCTTGGTCTTTCAGAATGTCAGCAAAAGGAAAGGCAATCTCTTGGTGCATGAGATCAACAAGACAGCTTTCCAAGGAAAGCATAGTTTGCGCCCCTACTTTGTGCCGAAGAGTCCAAAGAATCCCAAACAAGTCGTACTGAGAGTCCGCTATTCGAAGATCATGAGAAAGGACCTGATGCAGGTGAATTGGTAGGTCTTCGGCCACTAGAGCGCTGATGCGTTCGCGTTCTACGACGATGACATCACCTTGACCTTGAGCACCGAGGACGAGAGGCCAACGCGCACTCCGTTCGATTTCTCGGCATCGAGCAATGAATCCTTCCCAATCCCTTTTCAATGCATTCCAGTATTTGTCGTGTTGTAAGGCACCAGTGCTTGGGTCTCTATTCAGATTGACGGTGCACCCAACAACTGCAGCAATATTCTCTTCCAAAGAAGCATACGTGACGGTCAATGGATTAGGGGGCGGCCCAGGGAGAGACAGACAAGCATCAGTGTATTGATCAATGGCGGTGCGGAGCGTTAATGTGGAAAAAACATTAGGCCTCATGACGGCGTCGAAATACTTGTCTGCCATGGAACCCTTGCCCATCAGGACTTCTTCAAGGTTAGCTGGGGTGAGTTCCGTCTCAGGGGCACACAAAGCACTCTCCCAAACAGAAAGCCCGTTGTTCCTTACAGAGCTCAAGTCGAGCATTGTCTTTTCAACCATCGATTGGCCTTGACGATCCCACAGCGTATACAGTACATTGCCTATGACCATGAAATCTTGCAAATGACAGTGTGCGGTATGTCTAGAGCATTGGATAACTCCGACCTCATTGACTTGGTCGGAGAGCGTGTCCAACAGCTGGAAGCTGCCTCCAAACATAGGGGAAGAAAGAGTGGGGAGAAACGCGAGAATATAGAAGTGGTCATCATCGCCAGTGAAGGAGAATACGCGTAATAAGGTTTGACGTTCCGCGTCCAGAAGCACCTGAGGCTTTCCCGGTGATGAACGCCCTGAGATGGGCGAAGATTCTCTTCCGACTCCGTGTGACAGCGTTTTCGCAACTACGCAGCCTATCCTTGGCTTCCAAAGTCTTAGTACACGATCGCGCGAAAGTGTCCAGACGTAGTCAATGTCTGTGGGCCAAGGATGCGTGGCCATGGATATGATCTCTGAAGCATGAGAGTGCGTAGCACCTAGAGTGGGCAGGAAAGACTTGAACGATGAAAGAAAGGATCCAGTTTGGAATATGGATTCTGTCCATTCATCTATGTAGAGAAAGTATAGTAAGCTTCACCGGGTTTCGTGCGACAGCCATAAACTCACCGTCCGACCTTCCTGACCCTGTATACTCAGTTTCTAGTCTCATTAAAGATCCACTAGGTTGGCCGATGAAAACACAATGTGGACCGTGGATATGCACCAGTCCTTCCATTGAGACAGAAAAATTCTTGACAAGATATTCGGAGGTCCATATGCTCTGGGTAAGGTTGCGCCATAGTTCGAGACTACCACCAACGGGAATTACAGCACGGTAAACGGATCCGGTGACAGTGACAGTAATTAGATGTATTTCGTCGTTACCCCATAAAAAAATGGCGGGAGATAGGAGGACCGGCGAGGGAAAGATAAATCGAAGAGGCTGATTCTGTGTGGATAGAGAGACAATCTCTACAATGAATCCTCCATGAAGAACACGGAAGAGGACAGTCCCGGTAGATGGTGTATGGAGAACCGAAGAATATAAAGCGTGTTCTGCTGGATCCGACTCTTTTTCAATTGAAGAAAGCGGTGCGTCTACCCGTTGTGTTTCGACATATATCGACAACGCTCGAGATTGTGGAAAGAGGGATGAAAGGTGTGTGCTTATCAAGAGGCTTCCATCCATAGCTTTGGGCTAAATTGAAGAGACAGCTTGCTCAAAATACCACACAACATCATGTGATCTGAATGCGTCGCGTAGTATAGTAGTTTGATTTTTTGAGTAAGACTATTTATTACTTTAATTTACCGAGTTACTACGTGTTCTAATAGGTTCTGAAAGGACTTTCGATTGTCCATTTAGCTGTACATCATGGTGTGCCTTCAGTCCAGCTAGCCTGAGTATTGAGATCTCCTGAGATCAATTAAGCCCCCTATCCGAGTTGCACTCGAGACGGAGCCTAAGATTCTGTCCAGTAAGGAGGGCATAATGCAGCCACTCAGAGGTCAAGCTTCTAGCCCATGTTGCACCCACAAAAGCATAGGATTGCTTGAAACTGGTCGATCGACCTTACCGTCTTCTGCCACTGGTGTGGCTGCCATCAACGACAAGTGCCTAGGTTAATCTGTCCTTCAGTCCGCCATTGAAAGATGAGTGCGAGACAGTTAGAGCAGCAACCCTACGGAAATTCATGTGAGAAGATACGATTAGGATTGGCCCGTGAATCGGAGGTCATTAACATTCTAGGTCTTTCCACATATACCTACCTACCTACTTACCTTGAAAAGTTGAAACACATTGTTGATCTAATTGAAGTCTGAGATCCTGGTCATTGATCCGGGAGATTCCTTCCTTTTCCAACTTCCAAGTAGCGTAGACGCTCGTAGACGACTACTGGCGCAGTAGGACGCAGTCCGTATATCTACTCTTAAATCATTGTTGCACCCCCTCGTACTCTCTCATACTACGACGCCGCTTGCCAACTCTGGTCCTTGACGGACGGACGGGCTGCCAAAGTTTAAACGACCAACACAGAATAATAACATGCAAGTTGAAGATCCGTCCCGCACAGGCGATCACTCGCTGATGAACATTGGCCTAACATTGCCTGAGTAAATCGCGATCGGCAGACGAAGCAATAGGGCGGGGTTGGCAATGTTTACAGCCATTCTGGCTTCATTGACAATGCCCGCTGGACATGATCAATTACTTTTGGCTGATCAGAGCGGCACTGCATAAGTATTACGACGGTGGGGAGTGAGGTTCATTCCTTCAGAACAGGTATACTCCTATCATAACTGGTATAGTAAGACAGTAATAAAATAATATTGGAACAGTGAGCCCGAGGAGTTAAACATTTAAATCCGTTGCGGAGAATGCATGTGTGGCAACTTGAATATAGACTCTGGTTAAGTGCCATGTTTCATTCGAGACAGATATGGGGAGTGCAAGAGGTGTGAGTTTTATACAGGCATGTTCAACGTCGTTGTGGCGCAAAGAAGAGAGCGTCTATTGGCAACATAACAAAATCAGTAGACTATTACTCCGAACTTGCAAGTTCGCCTTGGGCATTGCGGGTAGGGAGCTGTGACCAAACTTTGCCACCATAGGGATCGAGGAATTTGATGCCGGTTTACCCTAACTACTCTCTACTCTCTCTCAATCCTGATCATGATCGAAAGTCCGTGACTCTGGAAAATCAATCTCTAATAGGCCTTTCATGAACGCGAACGTCCGACCTCGGTTCTTCGTGATTACTCTCCAATTACTCTTGTGGGTTCAGCCCTGGTACGGAGATTTATTTAACCTCGTGGTCTTCGATTTTACTGAGACGCAAAACGTACGCCCAATCCTCGTCTCAGGTTAAAAGGATGGTCGTTTCTAGGGGTGAAATTTCTACTGCCCAACTTGTTTCTCTGTTCTTTCAATAATACAGCTGGAGGTTAGATCCATGGAGCAGATTGTTAATTTCGACGCAATATTGTTCCCCGCAGACGGTATTATAATTTTCCTCCATTTGGAGCCTGGATATTTACGTTGTCGGCGCCAAGGACGTTCCCCTTCCTTGGTGCTACTTATGACCAGGTCCTCTTCCTGTTGTCACATCGCCTGAATATCAATTCTTATACAAGTTGCTAGCCCGATGACAACCACTCACCACGCCGCCTACACCCAAAATCCAAGCCGCATGCCCCATCCGGAAGTGCACATGGACTATGTAAGTCTACAGCAGTTCCTTCAAGCAACCAAATTAAAGTTGTCCAGATTGACGAGAATCTGGGCTCAAGAGCATGGAAATATCAAGTTAGTAAGCCGATCATGGTGTGAGAAGGTTCAAAAAAATTGATTACCTGGCCCTCAGCTTGTCGAAGCACTGGATGGCATGAATCGAAAATTTGCCTGCCCATATATCATCTTTTACCCAGTAGTTTCTCGAGATGGAATGCTTTTCCCCATCAACAAAGCGATACAGGACATGCAAGGTCTAACTTACAATGAAGAGCAAGCCTGGCGCGGCAATCTCGTGGTCGGCAAATATCGAGAAAATCCATTCACCTCTATGATGGATATATCGATGGCCGATTTCCCCATCCTCAAAAATTTTTTGCAAACGCATGGAAGCCCTCGGCAGGTATGAGTTTACCTAGATTGATTTGCACAGAAATCTCCTCCTTGGTATATGGGACGTTACATAATGGGATTGGGATACTAATCTGCAACAGTGTCTATTAAAACTCTTGATGTGTATTTGGATCTCTTTCTTGTACGAGCGCACGCCGCTCTGCAGTGTCCTTCTTCGCCCCAGTGTTATTTTTATTTTTGGTGTCACAGCCTTCGATTATAGGGCTAGAGGGGTCAATAGGAGGATGTAAAACTCTACCAACTTTGAAATAATTTGGGTGGTTTTCGTAAAACTTTCTCCAATGGCGAATGCCCTACATGACTATTGAGAACTTTTTGAAAGATGAATATTTAAAGGAGACTCTCGCGAACCTTGATCTCAGCATCGGTCAGTGCTCGCAAATCGTGAGTGCGGTGTGTCTTGAAGCAACCTGTCCCGAAAGCGCGCGCGGCATCTACACCAGTTCTGAAACACGGAAGTCAGTGCTGAGACGATTCGCATATCACGGGCACAACAAACAACACATGATAAGGGCCTCCCGGTTGATAGGCTTTGCCTTTGGTCACGTCGTAAACGTCCCCGTCAATCTAAACAGAAAAGATGAGCCATTATCGAGAGAGAGAGCCGGCCTTACCCCAAGGTAGACTGGTTTGTCAGGGTCCATTCCGTCATATTTTGCAAGCTCGCTCTCAGTAAATAGACGTTGGGGAGGCTGCAAAGGATGTTCAGTTTGTGCCTTTCCTCCAGTTGCAGAAGGACTGACTGACCGGAAAGTATGTTCTGAGACGTATCCACTTGCCCTCGTATTCCCAAACGTAACTACCAGTAAGAAATTTACCCGCCAGCGCGATAAAGATGATCAAGTATAAGATGAGCCTCAAGGCCTGGACGAATCCTGTATGCTCGCTGGCGTTTTCGACAGATACAGACACATCTTGATGGTCATTGTCGTCTCGCGTTTCCTTTGGTTTCCTGTTCGCCTGTTTGAGACTGTTTGCGCGATATTTCATGGATTCGGGACTAACGGAAGAGGAATGTTTGCTTTAGCCATCTATATATCGGGAGAGGATGTGGTTTGAAGTGGAAACCGGCTAGAATCCGGCGACATCTCCGAAAAGATCACACCGTTAAGATTTATACATTTTCAATTTAGCTCTCATATCCATAGCTTTAAGTTTGCCTTTTTATGAGTAAGATCTGTTTTATTATTACTTGTGCTATAAAGTACTACGAATTACATGTAGGATGATGAATTGACACAAGGGAGTCTGCAGTGAAGGTTGGCAAAATAGCAGTATATAGGTAGGCAATTGTGTATGCAAGACCACAACGGGGAGAAAGAAAAACATGAAAGAATAAGTGCAACGAAGAAAGAAAATAAGCCGCCGGGGTGGACGTGCCTACACGTGTTAATGCAATGGACACCGAGAAGAATAATGAGATGAGCATGTTGAGGGTGACAAGAAAAAGGCAAGAGCAAATGTCTGGAACGATAAAGGTGACCCCAACGGAATGCAGATGTAAACGAAATTCAACCCATCCGTAACAGACTACGCGAACAAAAAAGGTTCCTCATGGTGACGACCCCATAGGTGCGGTATGTGCTTGTTGTTGCCTATGTTCCCGTTCGCTCGCTTGTTGCGAAATCGTAATATAAGCACCACCCGATTCTTCGTTATTGCCTAGACCCGGAGGCTGAGAGGGACCGGAGGACAATAGTCGCACATCGTCATCAGTCGGGTCAAAATCTTCGACCCAATTTCGCATAGCAAGAAACTTAGGGGTCTTGATGAACTGGTCCAAGGAAAGATCAGTGAGGGTTCTTTACTAGAATAGATATAGAGCGAACCTTAGGTACAGAGTCTGTGGCCATTAGTCGGAAGACATGTACCTGGATCCGCTCGTACAAACGGATCATGGTTTGAAGTTGCGTAGCATTAAAAGCATTAGCCTGTTCAGGCTCCACTTTTCCAGCGAAAGGCTTCCCATCCAGACTAGTTACAACATCGTCCAAATACTTTACCAACTCGTTTCTGAGCCCGTGGTCAATGTTCAGCTCACACGTACTAGACGGAGCCAAGTACGTGTTATAAATGACAAAGGCTGTGGATATGAGGGATTCGTGATGACGCTCCATGGCAGCTTGACCAGGGGTTGTCCGTGAACCCGACCTAGGTGGAGGATTCACTGCAACAGCACTGGAAGTGATGTTGAATTTCCGCTTGAAGTCCTGAACATCAAGCCAAAAGGACAGGTTCTCTTCGCAAAAGTTACTTCTCAAGAACTCGCGAAAGAGAGATCGAAGACTAGGTTCCTCGAGAATGTAGTTAAGACGTTCAGTGTTGCTCTCCTTCGTATTCTTCTTTTCGGCCGCCTGGTAATTGACATTGAGCTTTTCGGCCATAGATATGCGTCGATGAATCTTCGCATCGCTCCCTTTCTTCTCTCCACTTTCCGATACATTATCGACGGACGAGCGCTCAGCATTCAGACTGGCAGAAGAAGCATTAGGAGAATCATGAGCTCCGAGAGGCCTGGAGCCATCCCAATGAGCGACACGACGCCCTTCGTCCGTGATCTTGTATATGGCTTTGGCGGTGCATCGGAATTCGCCGTGTTGCTGTTTCAATACATGAGCATAGAACGGCGAAAGAAAAAACGATGGTTACGCACGCTGACAGGCGAGTTCCCACCTGGTGCAGAGCCTCGTACTGTAAAGATGATGGCGGAATCATTGTTCTTCCTCTTGTCGCTGACCAAAGTGATGAGACCGAATCGAACGAACTGCGCTGCCATCTCTGCAGCTTCCTCCCTGCCCACCACCGACGTGAAATCACACAACCATTCGAGTGCAGTCACCGCAGCGAAACAGTATTTGTGGTGTTGTTGTCCCTTACCAAGTAACGGCTGAGCACGCTCGGTGACATCCATCAAGAAAACGCCCCTGGCGCGTTCGTTGTATCGTTGAAAAGCGTCCTGAGGCTGGGTAGTTTGTGATGGATAATTCGCCTGACGACCGACAAAACGACGAAAGAGGGCGGTGATTACGGACTGACTAACAATGATCTCGTCATCAGCTGATCGACGCTCAAGGTGAAGGAGTTTTATGCAGATGGGCTGGGTGATGAAAACGTTCTGGAGGTGGTCGGAGTTAATACCGTTTTTGCTGATGAATCGCTCCAAAACGTGCAAGCCCTTGGGCGTCAGGATGTAGATGCCCCTGTCCTTGAACAGGTTAGAAGAAGGATCCGCAGCATTTTCGATGAGGCGCGCATCCATGAAATGCTGGCTCATAGCCTTTGCCATATCTCGGGTCATAGAGAACGTTGTAGTCGTCGTAGTCGTAACCACTCGTGAAGGTTCTCTGGGGTCCGGCCCTCGATTTGACTGAGAGAATTTGAGGGAAGCCAAGTTCTGCGCTGCCTCATCGCTACAGAAAGTCAAAAAAAGGATGAGTATCTGACTGAGATAGAGATACAACCACGCACGTAGAAAACGAGTTCGGAAATGTACGAAAAAACTGCTTATGCGGGGCAAGTTGAAGAGAAACTATTAACGTCGCAAAGAGATCCAGAGTATCCTAAAATAGAGAATTGAGTACCATTGACCAGCGGAAAGCAAGATACGGCTTGAATTTTACCTTTAAGAAAGGCCTCCCGCGTTTTGTTGTCTTCATCATATGGGATGATGCCTGCGGGTCCGTGTCGGGCATGGTGGACGAATTATAGGAAAGAGCAAAAGAAGAAAAAAAAACAAAGGCGGTCCTCCTGTTGGTATTATGAGGGAAGAGAGGCTAAAAGCAAAGGGTGAACGTCGGAAGGAGATGGAAAGATGAAGGTGGAATTATAATGGGTGGGAGCCCTTGGTTACTATGCGCTGACGTAAGCTCCACTCTCCCACACTGTGCCTCGTGTTACAAAAGATCCTTCAGTTCGGTTGATCACTTTTACGCTTCTACCCCTGTTTGGTCCTGAATTCATTACTCAACCAGTTGCCTCCTGTTGCCTCATGTTGTTTCGAGGCCCCAGGCAGGTTCGTCTTTGAATTCCATGTTTGTCATGACTCACGCGCTCGCAGGGTGCAAAGGACATGATATAAAGCGCAATCATGGTAGAGGATACGTAGTCTACCATACACGGCAAATGCAGACTATCTTTGCGACTATGAATCGGACTGACAATTGAGAGATTTGCGCAACAATCTTCGGGGCCCGCAAGACGGTACAAAAGGTGGGCCTCATCATATTGGGAATGCTGCTCAATTGTCCGAGCGGATCGTGTTTTCCACTGGAAATGCATTTCATGTCCTACATACGCTACATAGAAACCCGGCCAAAACTTGGTATTAGAGGTATTCTGTTGCTTTATAGCATTTGAGTCGATCTGCCACATTGGCCCATCTACTTACTCTTCATACGTCTCCAACTAAGTCACCGCATTGTTTATTACACTGCCGCTTCCCTATCAGTGACTCCAAGTGAGACGACCCTGCTATTAATATGGGCCTATAAATGCCCATGAGGATGTTCTGAGTGTAATGTTACAATTCCGAATGCAACGTTTTAGTGCAATTCTCTTTTGAATCCCGTCTGCGCTAGAACCTACTGGATCTCGTTTTACTTCAGTTTATTTCGAGTTTTTGCTAGATAAGTGATTACCGAGAATGCTTGTCAAAGTTCTTGTATACGGACTCGCAATCCGAAAATTCAAAATGCCCACTTAATTACAGAAGGACATTTGATATGCGATATCCATCTAAGTTGAAATTACAGTAAGCTCTATCTCGTTGCAATTGGCTTGTTTCTTTCATTGCTACAAGCTGTATTTGAGCTGTTTTATCGAAAGCGTAGACTCAGCTGATCAAGTACCCTGATGGAAGTGTGCCACAAGCGCCCAAATTTTACTTTTAAACATGGACGCCAACGTAAGTACGCTATAGCACAATGTAAGACTCAAATGAATGTTTATCAAGGACACTCAAGGCATTCAAGCTCTCCTGGAGCAATTACAACATTCTCAGGCTTGGAAAGATGCTGTCGCCTCCTCGTATCCTGATGGAAGCCCTCAACACATTTTAGATACACCACAATCTAGTTCTGCACCCCAGGCTGTTTCCGTCGCAGCCCTTCTCTCTCAACTCCAGACCGAACCTCACCCGAATGTTGTTGACACGTCACAGAATCATCATCTTGCCGCCTTCCAAAACGACGCATCCGAATCTTCCTTTTCGATGACCCTTCCTGCTTCTAATAACTCAGTGCACAGAGTTGACGACCACCGGTACTTGACTTTTCAGCAAGCGCTTCCCTTGATAGCAAGGAAATCTGCGAGCCCGTTATTTGCAGAAGCTTTGAAAGCTGTGCGGCACTATTCTATCATGGGTCAAGCTCCATTAATTAGCATCTTCTGTTGCAGATGAAGCAGGAGCAAGAGATCCTCGAAATCAAACTATCAGACGAGAGAAAGGCTATTCTATCGAAGTACGAAACAAGAGTAAATGTTGCAAAAACGAAGTGATACCGGATTCCTTTCAAAGCATGAATTGCGCATAATTATTTGTTGAACATAGGGCATCCATGATTGGCTCAGGAATATCGAGGCACGAAGCTAATGTTTGTGAAGTTTTTGGAGATAAATCACTCAACATGTTGGTAACAGTGCTGACATTGATATTTTCAGATGTTGGTGGATGCTTTCGAGAAAGAGTTGAAACGATTCGATGTTGAGCGGGTGCTTCCTGCATGGGATGGGCTTGTTTTACAGCAACAAGAAGCACTCTTCCAGATAGGCGTACCAACCATGTTTGCTACAACGGAGTTATCAGAAAGAGAGGTATGCGTAACAACTTCCATTTCGAGTTTCTCCTAATTTCCAGTGGACAGAAACAACAGAAGATCATGCAGGTGCTGGAAGGCCTCATCTGAATTATTTAGTGATGAAGCCGGCCTGTCTTGAAAATATCAATACGGAGTTTACATGTACCTCCCTCTGTACTAGTACTTGATTTTTGATTGTACATACATGTATGTGAGTTCACTTACTTAGATGTTTTGGTGTGTTGTCGGTGTGCCGTAACCGTTTGAAATTCAAATATCGGACCGGTGCGGTGATCAGCGGCTACTCTTCTATTCAGGGCCATAATCGGGTTGTGAAATGGTGAAACCAAAACCTTTCCACTGCTACCTACTGCTACTTACTCTTCCCCAGCTCTTCTCTACTCTTCCTCAATTTCTCCTCTGCTTCTTTCCAAATCCTTCTTGAATGAAGAGAAATCATTGGCATGCCCTTCGTCGATATCTATAGCAAGGACGACTTTGCGTCGATATTTTATATCACCAATACCGAGTATGACTGTGTTGGTGGATTTGACCCGGAAAAACCGACCATCTTGATGCTACATCCGACAACGTTGGACTCGTCCTGGCTTACAGAACAATTTTCCGACCCGCGACTTGGGAGCAATTTCAATCTCATTGCATTCGACATGCGGGTTTGTGGACAGTCCGTATGCAGAGCAAATGGAAAGCATGATTTATGGGTGGAGGCAGCAGATATTGCAATGTGTTGTCAGGTCAGTTCAGACACTCTGCTCATTTCCTTCGCCGTGAAATACCTTCTTTTCCTCAGGAACTACACCTACCACCCTGCCACATTTTTGCTTGCGAAACCCTAGCTGTCAACTCTGCTCTGCGCTTCGCCATATTGTGGGTCTATGTGATACAATGACACAAACTATAACTGACCTTCTTAAGATTCCCAGAATTGTGTCTGAGCTTGACGCTGTGTAATGTTCCGGCTCCAACAGAGTATGTAACTGCTTTATTGGAGCAGGCTCATATATTCACCTTTCATCTATGTAGAATGAAATGGGTCTTCAATGCCTACGATGAAATGATGCAAACATGGTGCTATACTGAAGATTTAGAGTCGCTGGAACATGTTTCGATGGAACTAACTCGGTTTATAGTGGGATCAGTGCGTACACAGACCGTTTCCTCTACTTTTTGTATATCGTATTGAAGAAAACCTTCACCAAGGAATGTGATCCTGACTTGAGGGATGATGTACGCTCAGGAATATTCGGTAACCCGAACGCGTAATTTGCTGATGAATTGTCTCAGTTAATCGAATATTGGGAGATTGAAATGCCTCCCTTCCGTCGGACGCGCATAGTAGAACAGCTCGGGGTAATCATGAACGTGAGCTTTACATTCCGAGGTTTTTGACCACGTTGTCTGATAAATCACCAGCGGACGCCGCTGAAATCATACATGCTGAAGGAGGTCACTCAGCCAGTCCTTATCATTCAGGTCAGTCCTCATGGTTTTTGTAATCAAGAATTTCTTCCAACGATCTTGTATCGTTATCAGGGTGAGCGAAATGAAGTTTCCCCGCTCAAATATGCCGAGAGACTGGTTGCGGACCTTGTTAACGCTGAGGGTGGTGCCATATTGTATGAGGTCAAGGGTGCGTCCTCCCGTCTCTGAAGTAAACTTATACTATATCCATTGATTCTGAACAGGAGGTGTCGGTGCACTGAACGTTGTCCCGGGAACCGCTTCAATTACTAATCAGGTCTTCAGCAAGTTCGTCTTGAGATTACCACACCATAGATCCGACCTGCTCCCCAGTCCTACTCCTAAGATGGAACGAATGTCTGTCGCGTTGGAAAAATTGGCGCAACTGATGGGCGATTCGGCTATTTCATTGCGGGATCCTCTGTCACCAATGTCGTTCTCATGTCTTCCACCGGAGGTGGTCAAAGGCCAGGAAGATTCGTTGAAATTGTATCGAAAAGGTGAGGGAGCCGCGTTCAATCCCTGCGGACCCAACGGGAAACCAATTAGAAAGTGAGTCATCAGCATCCCTTTTCCCGTGCCATAATCATCATTTTACCACCTCTTGATAGATTTTCTGAAACCAGGAAGCAGCATTGGTTCTCAGGAGAGAAAGACGGGATATCTTATGCTAGCTGTGGGTCAACTTCCGCCTATCTTGTTGAGGGTCTGATTTGATTTGTTACTTCGCAGCGTCATTAACAAAAAATGGGAAACAAGAAGCTGAACCGTATGAAAGATTACTACCTCTTCCCCAATCAGAGCCTGTAACGGGTGATCTCGCACATCAAGGTCGATTACGACGGGCCACGATCAGCCCGAGTTCAGTGGATAAACATGTCATCAAAGGTTCTATGGCCAAAGTTGTGAACTCTAATACCCCCAACTCGTTTCAACGGCTATTAAAATGATTGGATGGCTTTCTTATCCTGTATAATCCAGACAGCATCTTCACATCTACACCTACATATATATTCATGCGGATTTAACAAGTACATACCTTCATTATTATACTGCAGAACAACTCTACATTAACTTCTACCTCCCTGAGGTTTCCTACCGTCATATTCACTGTACATGGTTGTTGACGTTGAGGCCTATAAATAAACACATTGGTTCAATATATGGAATTCACCACAAACCGCTATATGTATAACCATCGATATTATTCGAATATGTATCCCCAATCTAATTAACCTAAAGAAAATTACCGACATCCAGTGATGACCGTTCCGATTCGTACATAGAAAGTAAGTGAGAGCACTTTTTGGGACTGTGCAAGTATGCTGTAGAACCAGATAAATTTAGAGGCTGCCCTCAGCCATCTTAGCCTTGTAATACCTAACCATCTCCTCCAAGCCCATACGCACAGTCCACCGTGGCTGCCACTTGAGCGACTCTTTAGCACGACTGGTATCTGGGCGGCGTTTTTGTGGGTCGTCGTTGGGAAGAGTCTTGTAAATTATCTGAACTCGACGACTAGGCCTGTCTCCAGCCTCCGATTGAACCTTCTCCACAATTTCACGGACGAGCTCGGCGAACTCCCCGATTGTGAATTCGTCACCGTTTCCAATGTTTACAGGGCGAGACTCGTCGGAATTCATAAGACATATGAGGCCGTCGATAAGATCATGGATGTACTGGAAAGATCGAGTTTGGGTACCGTCACCATAAACAGTGAGGTCTTCACCCTTGAGCGCTTGAACAATGAAATTGGACACCACACGGCCGTCATAGGGGTTCACTAATCAAAGAACGTTGAGCAAGCGCTCGTGGTAATGGAAAACCATGTACACACTGCGAGGACCGTAAGTGTTGAAGATACGAGCAACACGAACATCGACACCATCCTGACGTTGATAACCGTAGGTCAAAGTCTCAGCGACTCGTTTTCCTTCATCATAGCAGGCACGATCACCAATCGGGTTGACATGACCCCAGCTGCAAACATTGAGATTGCGAATCGTGAAACACAAGACTGAATATACGCACTAATCCTCAGGTTGTGGGTGAACCTCAGGGTCTCCGTACACCTCTGCACGAAGACATATCATGAGGCACGAGCATAATCCATCGGTGGACAAATCTTACCGGAGGTGCTTGAGATCAGGAAACGTGCCTTGGTACGCTTGGCGAGACCAAGCATATTGAGGGTACCCATGAAAGAAGTCTTGACGGTTTTGACAGGATTAAACTGGTAGTGAGGAGGGGATGCGGGACAAGCAAGATGATAGATTTCTATTAGAAGAAATCAGAAATCATAGAGAACTTGCGAACCGGTCGGACGTACGGTCACATTCAATCATAAAGGGCTCGACAACATCATGACGGACGAGCTCAAAATTAGGGTGACCGACCCAGTGGCTGACAGTGGTTCTCGACCCAGTGAAGAAATTGTCGAGAACAGTAACGTCGTGACCGAGAAGCATGAGACGGTCGACGAGGTGGGAGCCAACGAAACCAGCACCACCGGTCACGAGTACACGTTTACGTTGAGAGGGCGCGAGCAGTTTCACGGGAGGGAAACGAGCGAGTGTAGTATAAGAGATTGAGTTATCTTCAGGGTAGAATATCGATTTTGATTGATAAGCTGAAAGACCTTTCGTAAATTTGGCGTGCTGCTGTTCCTCAGCGTCAGGGTCCAGCGAATCCCCGTCGACTTTATCGGAGGTGGATGTCACGACGTAATGGGAGCGGAGGTACAAAGAACGTAAAGCGTCAATGGGGACCTCGCTGTTGAAGCCAAAACGGTCGAAACCAACTGAGACGATTTCCTGACCGCTCTTGTCGAGGACCTTGACCTGAAGAAGAAGATTAGCGATAGAATTGAAGTCGGAAATATTAACCATACAGGAGAGGTGGAAGGCATGATGGTGGTATGGAGAAAAGAAAGAGGATGAACGTACAGACTGACGGAATGACAAAACTCGCGATTTTCTGAAGTTCACACGTTCCTGGGCTATTGCTCACTTTCCCTACACTGTCACCCATTATGCCTCGCGCCATAAAATCATCAGGCAAGACCCGTCATGATCCCCTGCTCGTTCAGCTCGACGAGGATCAGCAGGAAGCAACATATGGTCGAGTCTCGGAGCCGGGAAAAAGAAAAAAAAACCCCAAAAAATCAGTGCAGGAGAACGAAGATTCGGAGGTAACACTATCATAATTCTACTCTCACGTATCCTCTTTGATCATAATCTGTAAGGCTGTATTAGATCCAAAGACCTCAAGACGTATCTTAGAATTAGCCAAGATTCAACAAGAAGAGTTAGATGCTCCAGAGACAGAAGATGAAGAAGGTGAAGCAGGTTATGAATTTTCGGCAAGGGATGTCGATGAGGACGAAGAAGAAGAAGGAGATAGCATAAGTGGTGAGGATGTAGAAGAGATATTCGTACGTCTTTCATATCCGACTTTTCACCTCTATACAATACATCTTGCAGGAAATAGATTCAGGAGATATGGAGACCCTAGACGCATTACTGCCTCATAATCCTGGGGAGCGCAAAACTTTAGCAGATATAATTTTCGCAAAGCTCGACAGTCATGGGACCCAAAACACCGCTGCGATACAAAAAGTACAACAAGGTATGCGCAAGATTCAGAGTCTATGAATTAACAAGAATCGGACATTAAATCTTGCTATTCACCTGTAAGATCGATCAAAGCCAAATCCAGCTCTGGGGCTTGACCCAAAGGTGGTCGAAGCGTACACGAAGTACGCATTTCTATGAATTTTTTCCCATGCCACCCCCTCATCGGTCCCACTCAGACTGGGTTTCTTTCTCCAAAAATACATATCGGGCCCGCTACCCAAACTATTCAAGGTCATACCCACTCTTTCTGCTTGGGCTCGCATCCTCGCCCTCACCGAACCTGAAAACTGGTCGCCTCATGCATGCAGAGCGGCGACTAGAATATTTATTTCTACAATGAAGCCTCCGCAGGCTCAGCTTTTCCTCAGTGTTGTACTGCTCGATGCGATCCGGGAAGATATTCAGGAGCACAAGAAACTCAATGTGCAGTATTATGAAGCCTTGAAGAGGGCATTGTACAAACCCGGTGCCTTCTTCAAGGGTATCATCTTCCCAATGCTCGATGTGTGTGACCCAGCTCTACGTCCTTTCCGACTGTGGTTGACCGATCATTCTTCAGCAAGGGTGTACATTGAAAGAAGCCGCAGTCGTTGCTTCTATCCTTGCTAAAGTGAAAATACCTGTGCTACATGCATCTGCGGCATTGTTACGGATAGCCGAAATGGATTATACTGGTGCCTTGACACTGGCTCCTCTCCTTTTGCATCCTCATTTTTACAATCCTTTCTAGGTCCCAATTCCCTTTTTATTCGAGTTCTCGTTGACAAAAAGTTTGAACTGCCATACAAAGTTGTCGACGCGCTTGTTTTTCATTTCATCCGGCTTTCAAATACCTACAAAGCCCGTAATCGTGGAGAGTCTGATCGTCTTCCGGTACTATGGCATCAAAGTCTGTTAGTATTCGTGCAACGGTATGAAATTCTCAGATTATGTCAATCGTCATCAATTTCTGAATTCCACATTTCATTCTCCCAATAGATACGGTTCTGATCTCACCCCAGACCAAAAGGACGCTTTGTTGGATGTCGTGCGAGCCACGCCACATGCGCAAATCAGCCCTGAAATCAGACGCGAACTGGTCAATTCCGTTGTGAGGGGTGCACCAAGGGATGATGTGAGCGAGGACTTTGAAATGGCATGATGTTGTAAGGCTTCTGTCTGATCCTATAGCTTCCTACATCTTCCTATAGTGAGATTTGTTCTGGTATTCATGCGATATGCAACTTGATCTCCTGCACACCGGTCCTACTTCGGAAAAGCTTGATTCATCACATGCACTAGGAGTCAACATGGTTTGTCCGCCCACACCAATCAGCATTTTTCCTTCTAGCTCAGATGTTCAGGACTATCTATCATATATTTTTCCTGTGATTTAAATGCCCTGTTATGTTTTGCTTGTTGCCTTGAGTCTCCTTCGACAAGATGTATATTCGTGGTTGCAAACGTGTCGACATTATCCTCTTTACTGTGACATCTTTGTTCTCATACATCGCTGCGATCACTATCCCAACAACAGCACCTTCGACCGCCGCTACGATTGATAGCTCTCAAGTCGCTGTTTCACTAGAATTTTTTGCTTTCCCTGGATATACAGAGCTGGTCTCTACAGGGACGTGTTTGGCAAACCTACAAGCATTACGAGGTGCACCTGTTGCTGTTCGGATCGGTGGTACAACTCAGTAAGTATCTCATACTGGGCTGATGAGTCCGAGCAAATATTCGAACTGGTGACGATCCAACTATGTAGAGATCGTGCGACCTATGATCCCTCCCTCACTACTGCAGTCAGCTATACCGTGGCCAGTCCCACAGATGCACCCACCTCACTCACGTTTGGGCCCTCCTTTTTCACTCTCGCTGCCAGCAACTTGAAAGGGAACGTCACCATTGGACTCAATCGGCAGCTCAACGACCAAGCCAATACTCTATCTGCTGCCGTACAAGCAAAGAACACCATGCCAAATTTGTACGCTATCGAGCTTGGAAATGAACCAGACTGTAGGATCACGTCGCTTTCCGTGACGAAATATCGTTGATGTTGATTCGTATGATTTTTACCCAGTATATGCATCCACCTCTCCAATCGTTCCTTCTTCTGGTTGGAGCCAAACCGCTGATGCTGCAAGTGAAAAAAGTTGGTTCACCGCAATTGCACCATCTGTAAGAACTCCATCCACTGGGAACTTCTTCACCCAAAATCAACGAGTTCAACTTATAGGTCGGAAACATTTTTCAAGCTGCAGTGTATCTCTCCTGGCGTACAGCAGCCACTATCCCCCTTCTGGGCACCAGTATCAGTAATGTCAGGACCGTTTCTGAGCATTCGTATCCGCAGTCAGCATGCGATGGGGCGACTACGAACTTGCAAACACTTATGAGTCACTCGTAAGCTTTGTTCCGGTTTGTACCTGTAGTAGCCCTGATATTTTCTTGTCAGTGGAATTGTATCTTATACGGCTGGCTTCAAGGACGATGCAGCTTCTGCACATGCGGCTGGTGTCAGATACTTCCTCGGTGAAACTAACTCTGGTGAGATTTTTTCTACAGTAAACCGGGTGCCTCATACATATATGGATTGTAGCCACCTGCGGTGGAGGGGGTATCAGTCCTACTTTTGGAGCGGCGTTGTGGATCGTAGACTACGTTCTCCAAGGAGCCCTCAATGGGGTGGAACGGTCGTACTTTCATCAGGGAACCATCGGGGATTGCGTAAATCTAAATTTGTCGATGTAATTAGAGGCACTGACCTCAATGCCGTAGCAATACTGCTGGTGGGGTCGGTAAGGCAAAAAATTACTATGAGGGGTCAGATTTTTACTGACCCACCACGAAAGCTTCACAACTGGCGCGCCTTTCTATGGAGCTTATTTCGTGTCTCAGGCAAGCGATTTCATATTCGAGTTTGATGTTGTCCTCAATATTCCTAGTTTCTTGGAACTGACGGAGCGAAACTCGAGATACTCGACGACGGGACTGGGGCGGTAGCGTCGTATGTGGTCTACAACTCTGCAGGCGTTGCAGTTCGTCTTTTAGTATACAACTCCAACTACTACGACGGAACCGGCACACGATCAAGCACGTCAGTCTCGTTCACAGGCGGAGGAATACCTTCTAGTGGAACTGCAACTGCTCTGCGTCTCACTGGGCCCAATGCAACCTCGCGAGTGGATGAAGGTGGCATAGTCACTATTGGTGGTGGTGTAACGGTACGTTATACGCCGTTTTTAATTCACACTGCTCATTGAGAATATATGTACGCGACGGCAGTTTGATGGCGATTGTAATGCTATTGGTACTCAAACCAGGGAAAATGTGGTGGTAACGGGGGGAAGCTTGACAGTTGTTGTTCAGGCTTCCGAGGCTTTGATTGTATCTCTGTGAACGACCTTAGTACAGCTACTATAGCACGTCAATGCAGAACTACGTGATTCAGACATCATCGACCACGGTGAATGATAACAAGTACTGTTACTTCAGCTTCAGTTCGATATAGGTGCAAGTGGGGTGGAGAGCCAAGAATATACCATTACACCGAGACCGTGTGCTTGTATCAGTATTCTCTATGAACCACTATTCTATCTAGACAAATTAAGTGAAGCGAGTAGGAAAGCTTTCTAAGTAAATCATGTTTTAGGCTGTATACGTCAGCGTAGGACGTTAAATTTTGGAAACCTTGAGCACCCTTGGAGTTATGTTACCTATATCGGAGGAGGAACAATCTTGTCAAGCGCGGGGGGAACCTGAAAAGTCTTTTCCGCAACTGGAGTGGCGGCTCCGGAGGCCGACGCAACTTTCTTCGAAGAAATGCCCCGTTTCTTCTGCAAACTACGGCAGAATCCCGATCCACCGACGTAGAAGAACAACAACGAACCCATGACAATGACATGCCCATACCAACCGAGTCTTGTCCATCCAGTGATAGAATTTTCCCAAGTAAGAAGCATGAAGGGTGACGCTACGTAGTTCAGCACTAGTAGAGAAATAAGAGCGCCGACGAAGTCATATAGACGTTTCGCTGTTGTGATGGGCTGGCCTTCAGCAGGAAGGAAGAATGGACGAAAGTTCATGCGGGCAAGACGCGCTGCACTGGTTATGAAGCCACCCATAAGGAATGTGAGGTAGTAGCCTACTTGAGCGCCATGCTGCAAAAGGAAGAGTTTAGGAATCAGTACCCGATGTATAAGGTATCACTTACCCAGAAGGCACTAGTTGCGAACGTCAACATACTACTCCAAAATCCGGGTTTTTGGCCTTTGGGTGTAATCCTTTTGTACACGCATTCCCTCAACCATACGTTAGCTTTCATGTTCCACGAGTCCAATAAGACCTTGAAGTTGCTTGGGAACTCGATGACGGTTGGAATAACATTTGCTGCACCGTTCCATGTCGACTGGCCTGTAGAGGTGAATCCAGTGAAGCCGTTCCCAGTAAGAATGCTTGCGCCTTCTGTGAGTGTCCAGATAGCGTAGTACTTGGTTCGCTCGCAAGTGCCGTAAAGCTGGGCCAAAAGGACTCTGTGACGCAAACTTAACTACTTTACCCATCTCAAGATCACAACATACCTTTTCAGCCAGCTTTGCTCTGCGAACCATGGTGTGACCATCACGGAGTAGTTATTCGAGCCTCCGAAAACGACGAAGACACCAAGGAAAGCCAGGCCTGTTACCATCTTGCGGTATCCCACACGCTTCCTACCCGCTGGAAGACGACGTCCCCCTTCATGCTTGCCTGGTGCAGTGAAGGTCCTTTCATGAACTAAGTTTATGTAATCGGTGAATTCCAGTGAGGGGCCGACCAAGACACCTGGGAAGTAGAGACTGTAAACCTATGAATATTATGAGAAGGGCAAGATACTAAAGAAGCGTACGCGTAGCCTAGGAACTCGAGCAATGACGGGAATTCGCGGACAGATTTTTCTAACTGCCATTTGTCTAAATCCTGGTCGTGCATTAGCGGAC
This sequence comes from Lentinula edodes, assembly GCF_021015755.1. Taxonomy (NCBI): domain Eukaryota; kingdom Fungi; phylum Basidiomycota; class Agaricomycetes; order Agaricales; family Omphalotaceae; genus Lentinula; species Lentinula edodes. The sequence continues at coordinate 802,668 of NW_025764321.1, forward strand.
ACTCCTGTCAGAGATATGTTGCATACCTTCGGATCCCGACGACCATCCCATACATTCCAGGCAAATGTCGTTAATTTCATAGTAAGCACCATTTGAGGTCCAGTCACTTCGATTGTTTCGTAACTTAGGTCATAGATGACACGTATGATATGGCTGAACCAAGTAGATCAGCCGACAGGCTCAGACTAGGCCGACAGCGTGAAGACACATACTTGAACATCAAGTGTCCCAAAATGAATCTACATGAACGAATGCGTCAATACGGAAGCACAAGAAATGAAAACGTAGTACGCACAAAAAGATGAACCACGGCATAACTTTGGAGGTCGAACTGAATTTGGCCGCGAAGTAGGTTATCAAAATATCACCTAACAATTGCAGAAAACCGGTATACATTCCCAACATGGGAAAAAAGTAGAACAAGGAAACACTGATATTGAAGAGATGCCTCAAGGTGGGTTTGTCGGCCGGAATGCGTACGAAGACGCTCCCAAGAGGGTAGGCAATGAGAAGACATGAAATGAGCTAGAATGTCAAGATCAATGAGAATGGGATCATTGCAACGATAAAGAATGCATATGATATTTATACACATACCTTAACCTGGTCCACTGAAGCACCCACGGCACCCGCTAGAGGCACGAACAACGCGTCCATGATGTATTAGAAAGACGTAGAGTGTAAAGTTGTCGACGACCAGCCAACAAACGGGTTGGAAGACTCAACAAAGCCTTGCAAACTGAGTGGCAAAGACAGGAGAGGGAAAAAGTTTGGGGACCAAGTTTTTTTGTCCGTTGCTGGCGCTAAAGCAACCCCAAACGGCAACTACGTGATTAACCCCAAAAAGGAACGTTCGTCTATCGAATCCCGCACTCATTTTTTTGCCCAAACTCAGAAGCCTGACCATTCTGGGGTCCTAGCTACCGTCATACCGCTTGACACCGAAGAGTCACAGTATAAGCATACGAGATGGGTAATAACATACTGCGTAACATAAGTATTTGTTTGAGAATACAAAGGGTACCGATGGCATATGTATTGCATATAGTGAACACCATCCCCTGCCCAGCTTGGCCAACCCAACTTTTGGGAGCTCCTTACACCTTGAAACCACGCGACTTTCGGCGACCACGAGCTTGTTCGAACTGGAGGAATATGAGATTAAATTCTTTGCAGAGAAATGTTTAACACTAACTTTGCGACCTTTGGAGATCGTATATGGCTTCTTGTGTTTGTGAGGACCTAGAGAAAATGTTTAAAACGAGAGTCCACGAAAATCGAGCCTGACTCTCACCCATGCCAAAGTGCTTGACGGCCTCGCGAGTGTTCCTTTGCCCGCGAAGCAAAACAGTGTTTGAACCGGTCGGTGCTCTCAGAGCAAGCTGATCGAGGGTAAGGATCTCACCGCCTGCATTCAGGATGCGCTCCTTGGCTGATCGGGTGAAGCGCAAGGCAGCAATCGTGAGTTTGGGAACCTCAGTCAAACGAATGTCATCTGTGACAGTGCCGACTTGAACGATGACTTTTGAGGAAAGATCGGGGGTTTTGGAGGTCTCTCGAACAATGCGGGATAGCGAAAGCGGAGGGCGATTTATTTTAGAAAGGAAAAGACGATGAAGAATGACCTGAAACAAAAATCAACACGCAACCCTTTGATCACTGACTGACGGAATTCGACCTTGTTGAAGCTTGAGTCCGTCCGGCGAGCCAAGAAGCGATATAGCTTTGGAAATGTTAGTTGAAGATATATAAACGATATCATTATACACACCTTGACAAGCAACAAAAGGTAAGGATCCTCGCTCTTCGGGGCGGTACGATTACCCTTCTTGACGTGGTGGGCAGTAAGGTCGATACCCTGTACCCAAGCAGCATAAGCTCCCAGCCTTCACACCCACATTTAACAACTAGCTCACCATCTTGATTTTGCGGCAGAATAAGTCGGTGTCGAGGATAGCGTCCGGAGCAAATGAAAGCGAATCAGTGTGATCGTGAGAAAGCTATACAGCCGCAAAGCACGTGGCTAGCTCATTTCCAGCTCCGCTCTAACGCATCTCTGTTCCCGCTGTTGAAGGTATTGCCTGCGTACTGACACCGCAGTTTACAGCGTATTGCAACCGTCTATACTCTTTTTCCTGCACAACTGTTGTGATATTCAGCAGACTTCGACCGATAAAGTTCAATCTGGACCATGGTGTGTTATTTTTCGTAAGACACAAGTGCTACTTTTCCCTAATAACGACGATTTTTTTCTAGTACGAAAACACAAATTTGCCTCCCGACCCTTACTCTCAGGATTATAATGATCCAGTGCCTCCCGTAGTTCCTCCCACTGATCGGGACCCTCTTCCCCCTCGAGGCCGTTCGAGGTCACGTAGCCCTCCTCGGGAGAATGGCTACAGAAGCCCATTTCGTCGTAATAGGTCTCCAGCCCCAGCAACCTCTGCTCCCAGGAGACCAGCGCATGCTCCTATTGTACGTCCGTCTGCTGCACCGCGTTGTGGCTTTGTGTTATGTTGTACTAACTGGTTAGTCCAAGGCCCCGAACCCCTCAAGCGTTCTCGGAGTGTTCGGACTGAGTATTCGTACGCAAGAAAGGGACTTGGACGAAGAGTTCAGTCGTTTCGGTCGCGTTGAGAAGGTGACCATTGTATATGATCAGCGTGTAAGTGACATCGTGTATCAATATCAATGGTGTGCATGCGGTTGTCCTAACAGTCCTCAATATCAGTCCGATCGCTCTCGGGGCTTTGGATTCATCAGAATGGCTACTACTGAAGATGCAACCCGCTGTATCCAAGAATTAAACGGAGTTGTGAGCGCAATCACTTGAAATCATACACAAAGTATCATATTCAAATCAAACGTTTAGGATCTCAATGGACGACGCATTCGTGTAGACTACTCTGTCACCGACCGTCCTCATGCTCCAACTCCTGGTGAATACATGGGTCATCGTCGTGCGACTCGGGACACACGCTATGACCGCGACAGGGAAAGGGATTACTATCGTGACTCTCGCGATTCGCATAGGGACCGGGATCGCAGAGACCGTGATAACTATGGCAGGGACTCTCGGGACTGGCGTGAGCGCCGTAGCCCCCCGCCTCGAAGCGGAAGGTACTCTCCGGAGTATAGACGCCGAAGGAGCTATTCTCGTAGCCCACCTCGGGGCAGTAGCCCTGCCCGTCCTAGTCGGGATTTTGACGCCCCTCCGGCGACAGAGGCGCGTTGGTAAATTCTTCGGCTCGTCGTCGTTCTGACAACTACGCTGAGTTCAATCTCAAAAAGAGAAGGTCCACGCAGCCAAAGAGTTTACCCTTGATTACGGGACCGTTGTCCTGTCGTTTCGTTCAAGTTAATTACCGTTATCTTATCACAAAAGAAGACTGGAACGCTCTTCAATAGTCCAAACTTCCCAAGTTGTCAAGTTTTCGTCGTCGTCTCAAGTTTTGTCTAGTTATCGTTTGCTTTCGATGTTCCATTTTTATTGCAAGTACAAGTACACCACCAGTCGTGAACTTAATCGCGTACATCTGGTACGCATCGTACTAAGCACCTTCTAGCATTGGCAAGGACAATATGGCTGCAATAAAATCCAAAACGTGTTCTTTACGGAAGGACGACAAGAATGGAGTCTGACATCAGGCGCCCATGGACGGATGAAAAATGTTGAATACGCCGGAAGAAATAAATTGCTGAAGCCTGAAGCACCTAACAAGAACTTGCGCCTAACTGAAAATGCTCTCTGCTGTTCTCAGGTTCCAGCATGAAGCTTTTCTTGATTCTCCTTCACAAACCAGGAACGACATGGGTGTTTGATGATTGGTGAGTGACTACTAATTATAGTTCGATCCTCCAGGACTAGTGTGGGTGTTTGTGGTAGTGTCGAGGTTGTGCTCGGTTATGTTCTGAAATTTACTTACCTGCGATTGCGTGTACAGTCATTCTCGACTACCAACTGTAAATTCATGTGTTGAAAACTTCATTGAAAGCTGGTATGTAGTTAAATTTGAGATACTACTACGATACTTGAAATTATATCACCTTGCTTGCAAGGTCTATTGCACTCCGGAAGTTAAGTTGTTTTGTGCAGGCACGTTTTGGTCTTGCTTGGTGCCACTCTTTGCAACAAACTAGACCAAGCATTACCAAACACAAATGCATGGTTCTAACCACTATGATGTTAATGACTTCACTTACAGTCCAACCCATGCTCCATCATAACATATGCTATGTAACATGTATATTTTTGCTATTAGTACACCCTGCCTATCACAACTACCTGTCAAGTCCATGCCTCGGGCCTCCATTCCGCCGCTCGGTATTCCGAAGATCCATCTTTATTGTATTCTCTCCTTATTGTTCTTTCTCGCTACACATACCCTTTCGTTCTAGTCCCTCCTTATTGTCTTTTACTTTACCCTGCAGGTACTACACGTATAGCTCCTAGTAGTTAGTCTGGCGTTCCGCACCGATGCGCCGCTCCGTAGATATAAATACTGCCTGTACGCTACTGTAGTTCCTCAGTTTAATTATCAACTTAGATTCCCTCCTTAACTCTGTGCTCCTCTAAGTCTTCAGGCTCATTGCCTCGAAGTACTCTCTACTATAACCTTAGGACTTAGACGTTCTTTGGTTTGCTCCTCGTCACCGGCAATACCGCCGCTCCAACTTGGCTGCTACTTAGCTCCTCCCTTCTATACTCTCGATCTCCGGGGACTAACGGCGTAACAGTGGTGTTGTTAATAACTTCACTACTGTCCCACTCGACCTCCCGCTCTTAGACACCTTGTGGCCTCTGACACGGTTACACGGTGTACATGATCTTAACACTACCCTCTGACACATTCCTCCTGCATTATATTCCACTATGATTATGCTCAACATCCATTGCATACAGTGTTCGAGGGTTCCTTGATACAAAACTTCATATATTTGTTGCGACTTTTGACCTGTATCTTTTGTTTTGAAACTGGGTATCATGCAAAGTGTATTTAGAGGGGTTTGTGGTACTTCAAAAAGCTCTGAGAGGAAAAATGCAATTGAGGGGAATTAACTAAGAATATTGCTGATTTGTCATGCTTTTGGGCTCATTGAGACAGCATGACAGTGTTACGTGCACAGCCATTTGATCATTGTGGCAAGCTTACCTGGTTAGCCGCCATTTAATCGCTTTCACCGCTATTGCTCTGTGAGTCATCATTGGTATCGCTCGGTGAATCTGGTTCCAGTTCGTTTTGGAGATGAAGGGTTGTGAGTGCCTTCTTGCTGATATGAGCTGGTTTTTGAGGCAAGTCTTTTGCTTTTACCCTTTTCTCAAAGCTGTGCATTCTCTGTTGTCCATGCCTTTACTTCCCCTTCGTGCTTCACCACTGTTACACTGCTAGTCCCTGGAGATCAAGAGTAGAGAAGAAGGTAACTAGGAGCAGCCAAGTTGGAACGGCTTCTCCATTGTTATAGGACTATCTTTCCTACCATGCATATTTATATACAACCAATTTATCATTTTCTACTTACAAGATACATCTTCTTGGATAGTTTTGAAGGCTCAGCTAAGCCATGATGGACCAAATAATCATCCGGAGCCACACAATCCTTGATGTTCAAAAGAGACTCCCAGATAACATCATTGTCGACCCATTCTACCATGAACATCAAGCCCTGCCCAATCCATTTATGGCCCAAAATTGACCAAATCGCTGTTTCAACTGTCTCATCTTCTTTGCTTACCCCATTATCCTCTTTTTCAAAGCTCATCTGAGGATCCTTGGCATTGTCAGTCCCTGGGTCACCAGTAATTGGTACATCAAATGACTCATGAGAGTCTACAGGATGCAAGCTATGGAAGTTGGAATCAGAAGGGGGAATAGGCTGGGGTTTAGGCCTTGGATGTGCTTGTTTGAGTGGTGCAGTGGGAACAGATGAAGTGAGAGCAGCTTTATAATCCAAGTCCGAATCCATTGAGTTATCATTTTCAGGTGCGTGATCTGTGTGATTCAATGAGGATGTCTCTGAACTTGAGTTTTCAGACTGGTCTGCCATAGCCTGGGTCTGTCCTCGTCCCTGCCCTTTTTGAATATGTCCGTTAACGAGCTTGCCTCATTTTTGTGTGAAAGAGAATGGAAGGAATCTAATGGGCACTCCAACCAACCAATCTACTGCACAATATGCGAGTTCACTGCTATCAAATTTATTTAATAGCAAGGGGTAGCATTGGCAAAAGTTCCGCAAAGCTTTGAAAGCTAAGTAAGAAGCTTTGATCAATCAATTTGAATCGTTCTGAGGATTCAATATATTCCTTTGATCAAGGTAGATTCAGCATGATTTGTGCTTTGGTTTGTATTGATTTGGGTATATCAAGAATTGGGGGTTTGAATCAAAGTAAATTAAAACCGAAACACACAGACCCCTACAGAGGGCTAGAACTATGTGCTGGCACAACCACACAGCATGATTTGCCCTTAAGACCAACGACTGATCCTAAGTTCGAAGGATATCCAACAACTGGATATACTTCTCGCAGTCACAAGGAGCAGAACACAACGTTCCTATACTCACAAGTGCCGGGCCCGAATGGCTGCTAGCGAAGAGGTTTCAGTCTGGCAGGAGTGTGTCTTTCCTTTTTACAGATTAGCACTGCAACATCGTCCCAAAATCACTTGTATTCCAGATACATCGGATCGCTATTTATACATACAGAATATAGAGTCGCACAGTACAATTAATTTAATACAATAAACGTTCAGAACCGCCAGGAAACTTCTACACTCGGTCAGATACCATTTAATTTGAATCTACATGTCCTTATTTGGCCCATATTGGTTCCAAGATTTTAGTATACCTCCAAACATAGGTAGGTACTTCGATATTCATTTAATTTAATTGTTTTTTGGAGAATGACTCGAATGGTGTTCAACTGTCATTGCTGTTCAACACTTACTTCGATCGTTTGTCACCTCGTCCGGAGGCAAATCAGCTCTCCTCGATTCTAATCCTATCAATCTGATTCATCTGGATTAAACTAATTGCTTCTCTCTTTCAACAGACACCCATTGTGCCTATACTCTATCAAGGGAGTTACGCATAGTATTCATTTAATTGCATTCTTCAATATTTTCTACGTCAGGACTCTTTGACATTCATTTGATATGTCTTCAGAGCCTCGCAGTACTTCGATCGTTCTTCTAGTCATTTTCCTCAAACATGCAACTTGATTGGTCTATTAGACTAAATCGCAGTCTTTTAGATTAATGCATGATCTCGTTCTAGAAGGAGTATTTGATAATTCCTGAGTTCTAGAAAGTCATTTCGAGTCAATCCTCGGCTCATGGTCACTTGAGTAAGTTCTTCCAAACTCCTGCCAGTGTAAGGTCCAATAAGAATACCCTTGGTATGTCATACGTGAATAGTCACCCTTCGGATGTAGTCCGAGTCTGGTATAATCCTGCTTGACAAACAGGTAGACTGCTATCCGAAGGTAGTATCGGGGATGAGTAAACTAACCAACTTGTGGTAGTATGGGTATATGGTCCCTTCAACTTATTAGACTGATTCAGTATTGACTTTGACTGTCAATCTGGGTCTCAATTACAGTCCTCTCGGTACAAATCTATACGTGAAAATGTCACAATTCACAGCATAGACATCTAGCCAAAATTTAGGCATGTTACCGTGTCCATGTCCACATCCACGACTGCAACCTCTGCCAAGTTCTCTTTGTTGCGCTGCCTGGAATTTTGATTCTCGTTCCCGCTAATTTGTATCCCAAACAATTTCATTGATTTTCCCTACTATAGAGGACAGTTTCCTTTAGGCCTCAATATTAATTACAACTGTTGGTGGACACATGGGACTACCTCAAAATCCATCTTACTGTAATCTATCCAATAATCTAGTATCCTATTCCACCAAAAATTATTGGTTTTAATTCAGCATTGTGGCTTGGAAGAAACACTCTCTCCTCAATACAAAATAAACAGCGCGCTTGTGGGGCAATTCAAATTCCTACAGCTGTTGGAAATCAGCAAATCTTGTTTTTTGTGAGCTAAAAGAAAACAAAATTATACTGTCATGCCCTGTCCCTAAAAGCTCCCCTTGTTCACCCTCCTAGACATCCCAGAGCTGCTTACCAGCTCCTCCGCACCTCCTGAATAACCTCCCATGAACCCCCCAGGAACTGTCATAAAGTATGCAGCCCCTATCATTTTCCTTTTCTCACCGTCTCGACGCCTTTACTTGTACGATACATCATCCCATCACTGTCAAACCCCCATCGATTACTGATCCACCTGACCCATCTTCTCTTTCTACTGGCTTCCGCCACCTTCCTTGTTCCTAAACTGTACAGTATTACATCGTTGTTTCTCACAGACCGGATTATGTATATATAGCCAACCCTCCACAGCCTGGTCCCTTATCTTGACCTCTCTGTCATTATCTGGGACCAGGTATGTACTTACTTACTACTACCTATGACTACGATACTCAATATATCTCTGTCATTATCTGGGACCAGCTGGGACCAGTTCGCCTCCGCTCCGCTTAGTCGCTCCGCCTCATTGCCTAGCTTAGTCACCCCACTTCCTGCTCCGATAGTCACTCCGCCTCTGCCACTTCGTGACAGGAACCATGGAACCCTAACCAACCTCCTTCTGAAGCAACAGTCTTGAGACTCACATATGCCATCGGACAATCCCCCCTATCAATTTAGCCTCATGGGCTCCGCATTTCACGCCATCCCCATTAGATGCTCAGTTATTACAATGTCTCTTTACCTATTCATCCCACCTATATAAGTATCTTTGGTAACATAAACGGCCCCAGCTTGGTATATTTTGAACACACACCCTTTTGCATAGGTCCAGTCCCTGTCCCTTTGTACCTGCTAACCATACAGATTTCTCTTTACTCTCTGTTTCTCTATCTCAGTTTCTCTCTACTCTTGTCTATTGTCTCTACGATCCAATATACACTTTTACTTCATGTCTAAGCAATCCGAGTGAGTCTCCGAGCTCCCTCGAACAATACTAAAGCTCCCCAACACCTAACGCCTTGGTGAGCTAACCTCCCCAAAACCTCCTCGAGCTCCCCAATTGCTCCACAAGTTCTGGGACCTCGATCTAGGTAACGTCAAAGCTACCCCTTACGTTGAACTACGTGCCGCTTCTCCGTTACAACCTCCAACACTTGAGGACATCCACCTCAAAGCCCCAGTTCCCGGGACCTCCCCTCCCGGGCGTGTATCTTCTCAGGAGCTTACACACTCAAGACCCACTTCCACTACGACCTATTTGATCTTACATTGATGTTCTAGCGAGTACAACTCCTACTATGCAACACTACTAGGTTCCATACTTCTACCTCCCCTACCTACGCCTTAGGGACCTCCCTGGACCTTATAGGAACCCCTTCAAGGGTCACATCTCTCTATCCCAGCCACTACTAGGTCATTCCTGTCCTTGGTCACGGTTCCCGTAGCTCCCTTTGAGCTCCAGCCTGCTCCTAGCACACTACAACATAAACTCCTTATACCAAAACCTACCCTAAGACCTATTCTGACCCAGGTCTTACATCAAGCAGCAGCCTCGACCTGAGCAATCTTCTTGGAATCCTTCCATCCCATGATAAAAATATAAGATAATGTTTGTATAAAATTATTTACTGCGCTATATCATCAATTTTGTCCCTGTGCACTCTCCTGGCACTATGTGGCATATCAAAAAGTCCCACAAATTGGGTGCATCAGTCCCTATACAAAACAAAATTTTGGCCTCTGGCCGATTTGGTGTGTGCAAAGTTTGCAGTGTTTAAGTGAATCGCACCATACATACAGAGTACTTCCCTAACAAGACCCATATGCAATGCCTCCCCTCCATGGGCATAGAGAGTTTTGTAAATCAAGTGTGGTCAATGAGACTTCTAGAAGAGCAGATTGTGGCACACTTTCATGGATGCAGGTTCAGGAAGACATTTATGGTGCAGTGACATGGTTGAAGATGATGAACAGGGCAAAGATGTTAATTATTGGTGGTGGAAGACAGGGAAAATCTGAAATGCCCTTGATATAATGTACACACAAATTATAGAGCTTCCACATACATCTGCAAAACCTGGGTTTTCGCTTAATTTTCTCCCAGCAGCTCCCAGCAGTTCCCAGCATTTCCCAGCAAGAGATTCCACAAAAAGTTTCCATCAAGTGCTTTCTTTGCTTTCATTGCTCTCAGGTGCTCTCAGGTGCTTTGGCTGC